>NC_089770.1:29819648-29832148 GCF_040412425.1 Macrobrachium rosenbergii | reverse complement strand
TTATTATTATTATTATTATTATTATTATTATTTATTATTATTACTGCATTGCTGAAGAGAATAATAATAATAATAATAATAATAATAATAATATAATAATAATAATTATAATAATAATAACAATAATAATAATAATAATAATAACAATAATAATAATAATAATGATAATAATAATAACAATAATAATAATAAAAGTTAGTAACATCCGAAAATGGATCACTAAAAACAGCGCCAATGACTAGGGATTAAGCTGAGGAGTGGGAGAAGATTATGTAAATGATGATGATGACATCTTGGTCTTCAAATGTCCTCTCACAAAACTGCTGCGAAAAGTTAAAGTATTTTGCCCTTCATTAAGATTTGGGTCCTTAAGCGGAAGGCTGTAAGTCAAGATTTAGAACAATGTGTTACAGGGATACTTCTGAAGAGACACTTCTTTTCACATTTTCTTAAGTTACTTCTTCCTTAACCAATTTTTTTTTTCTCATAAATACCTCTACGTTAGTTAAATGGCTTTTCGACACCTTGCTGTTGCGTCAAATTTATGAAATAAAACATGCACCAAAGAGAGTAAATACTAAATGTTATCAAACTGTCGAAGATATTTTAGTCAATTAAATCGTTTTCTATAACAAGTAGTGAAATGCGATGCCATAACCATATATGTACTGAAATTTACCGATTCTCCTCAACTTCCTTAAAGAAATGAGTGTTGAAAGGGAAAATCAATAATCATTATTTCACATTATATAAAAAAATGCATTTGTAATCTTGAAGAAATAATTATTAATTGAATAGAGATACAACTCCTATAATGTCCGTACACGTGAAGGAATGTTTTCATGCATTCTTTAGCAGATTTGAATGATGAATATATTTCAGACAAACAGAATTAACCTTAAGGCGGAAGTTCACCAAATATAAAATATCCAAATAATTTCTTATTTTAACATACTAAGAAACTTACTGCTTAAATATACTATCGGAAACCTAATAGTCATTTCCCATCCATTTCAGAGGAAGACAGATCCAGACTTCAACTTCACCAATTAATTTCTTCCTCACAGTTCAGGTAATTACATCAAATCAATGTGGGGGCAGGGGCTCCTGGAACAGAATTCGAGAGGAAATGTCACACTGATTACGAGTAATTGTTCCTCTGAGACCTTCAAATTAACTGGAAACTGGCGGTCGTTGTGTGGAGTATCACTTCAGTTTTGTGAAGCTCCCGTGAATATGGGTTGAGGGGCATCTATCAAATCGTATACAAAAAAGGAATAATTTTTAAAGATATTTGGTGAAGAAAAACTTTAAGCTAATAATTTGACTTGGTTTATGTTTAGGACTTAATATTAAGTGAATGCATGCCACTTGGTAGGATTACATACAGGTTATTAAAAGCGTCCTGTTATATGTCAGCATCAAGAAATTCTCAAATTTGAGGTGCAATTGCAGTAGTAAGATTTAAATTTGGATAGCAAGTGCGAATGTAGACTTACTCGTAATTATGTTCAATAACTCCATTATATCTTAATATATTAGGTTCTTACATAAAAAATAATATAATATTTATGATAATACATATTATACACTATAATTGGGTGTTGGAAGTTACCAAGTACCTGATATGCAACTGTTAATATTTATTGAATATTTCAACAGGGAATATTTAGTAAAAATGAGTACCAAAAATTACTGCAGCACTAACAATACTTATGAATTAAAATACAAGGTTCCATGTTTTTTAAGTATCTGTGTTGATTACGAGTTTAGCTCGACTTGTGCCAAATTCACAACCAAAAAGAACCGTTTTCACAAATAGTTTTCCATCCCGTTACAGAAAAAGCCTGAATTGTATATAATTACAATGACTGCAAAACCATTATGTTCAGGAGTCGTTAGCAGCTTTAATCAAACAGTTTTCGCTCAGCTAAACCGGAATGATTGATTAGTTATAACAAATTTAAATAATCAAAAAGTGATAGAACATCAATTAGTATAAATTTCTGATATATGATCGAATATCTACAAGTTACATGCATTGCGTATTTGTTACTGCTATGGTCCAGAGTGTCATCAGTTATATTGCCTTAAACAATGTTAAACAAGTACTATAAATAAACAACTGATTAATAAGTCACTTTGGATATCGGTTACATTACCATCTTCCACATTGAATCGTCAACGTTACATGAGGCAAAAATAATGTTTTATTTTATTCTACTGCCTTTAGCAGAGGTCGATCATTTTGGACGTTTATAACTCCACTATATATCTTCTTGCCCGTCTTTTTTTGTAAGCCTGCCTATCCTTCTGAGTCTTGTTTATAATACAATTATTTACTTCCTTTAGACATTTCCTTTCTGCGAATTATTTTGTTTTACTCACATATCGTGTCTAATTTGAGCTTAAATTTCTCCAGCCAGCTCCCTCACCTTTCTCCACAGCATCTTTCCAAAAAAGCATCGTCCATCCAGTGAATTCCAGCTCAGGTTGTCTCATGACTGCCGTGAAGAAATAAGATCTGGAGCTCAGCAAAACCATTAGAAGGGGCCTTCTAAAATTACCTATCAACTGCAAGAATACTTGAACTCACCCGGCTATTATCTCTGATTTGCTCAATTACTAACTCCAGGTCAGTCCCTACATGACGTTTGTTGCTCTGGAATAGCTACTTTCTTTCAATAAAAGAACGAATTTCTATGGACAAGAAGCTGGAGAACTTTCCAGATGATACAGAGATCATCAAAAACGTTTTCAAATGCAAGAAACGTTTTCAAATGCATTAGAAAATTCAGAATTCTTATAATTTTGTTATATAAAGTAAATACTGTTCCAGATATACTGTATATATATATATATATATATATATATATATATATATATATATATATATATATATATATATATATATATATATATATATATATATATATATATATATATATATATATACATACATATATATATATATATATATATATATATATATATATGTGTGTTTTTTTGTTTTTTCTCACTTTTTTGGATATGCTTGTCACTGCAAAGCCTAAGTTCAAAGTGCAAGAAATTGAAGTGATTGTGATGTCCGGTAGCGGGAAACGAACCCGTGTCACAATAATCACAAGGAGGTCACGTTGCCGACCTGACCACGAGAAGGATAAAAGCCTATTGCCTCTCGTACATACATATACCTGTCGTTTTCAGATATATTAATTTTGCTAGGGCTGGAATAGACCGGTCCTTACCATCATAGCCAAGTGGCCAATCGTTTTTATTGCTTGTTAGGATGAAATATATGCAGAATCAACTGGCACTGTGGCTATTACAAATACATATGTATCTGGTAAAAGTAACCAGTAGATACTACATATATACGAGTATTTCAGGCTAAAAAGCAATAACAACGATTTCTCACTAACAAATATATCTGAAAACGACAGGTATATGTATATACGAGAGGCAATAGACTTTTATCCTTCCCGTGTTCGTTTCCCGCTACCGGACATCACAATCACTTCAATTTCTTGAACTTGGATATATATAATGAATATTGGTTGATTTATTACTCTTACCTTGGAGGCGCTGAACTCTGCCAGGGGCCAATACTCATAACCAACATGAAATATTTATTTACAGTAAATTTCTATTGAGGAGGACTCAGTAGAGACACCGTGGGTCTGAATTAATTACGTGTGTTTACATTGGATCAGAAGATTAATTTATACAGGGCCATTCACACTGGCTCTTGGCAGTTATGTTGTCAATTATTCAAAAAGTAAATAACTGACTGCCCAACAATAATACGATCACTAATTAAAACTGTTCATGGACGTGGGAATTAAATGACTGAAGTGCCAAAGCAGCGGGGCAATCAATAATATCTTGAGGGGTTGATTGCTGGAGTTGGACACTAGTGGAGCAGATAGGTGATACAAAGGTAATTACGGGCTTTCTGTAAAGATGGAAAAAGGGCACATCAACACCGGATACGATAGAATAACAATTTAGCGGTACAAAGAAATTGCCGGAAGACTTAAAGAAAGTGACGTTAATTTAAGATCAGATAATTTACTGATTAACACGGGTGACGTATATGATACTGAATCAACGGGTCAAGCACATGGAAATAATGAAACGGAATTGAGAGTAAGAACAGAGAAATGGACCGAAAACCTTCTAGTCAGATTTTGCCTTAATTGCTGAGTGGAGAAGTTCGTAAATGCACATTTCTAGCCTCGATCGATTGGGGCTTGCAATTAAGCACTCAAAGAGGGAATGAACCAGGAGTCTGAACGGGCGTGTGCTCTATACAGCTCTGAATGCCTCTCTCCCCTTGGAGACCTGTCCTCACGTTTTTATCAGCTCCCACGTGCCGGTTTTGAGCACCTTAGGCATATCAGGTGAGAAAGCTTATGCCTTCTGGATGTCGTTAAATTCTTCGTCCAGCGGCAACGCATTACCTGAAATAAAATATCTTCGGCCAGTAGATCACAAAGAGGAGTTTCGGGTGACCCGTAGCGAAGACAGAAGGAGGGGTATGAGGAAGGGTGTTTGACCCTATTGAATGCATTTTTTTTCAAACATCAAAACAAGGGTGAGCATGACGCTCTTCTCCTTGGATTCAGACTGACGTTAAAACAGAAAATATTAGCGAGGGGAGAAGTAATATCATACTTCTAACTATATATATATATATATATATATATATAATATATATATATATATATATATATAGATATATATATATATATATATATATATATATATATATATATATATATATATATATATATATATATATATATATATATATATATATATATATATATATATATATATATATATATATATATATATATATATATAATATATATATATATATATATATATATAATATATGTATATATATATATATATATATATATATATATATATATATATATATATATATATATATATATATATATGTATATATATATATATATATATATATATATATATATATATATATATATATGTATGTATGTATATATATATATATATATATATATATATATATATATATATATATAAATATATATATATATATATATGTATATATATATGTATAACTGAATCACGAAAAATATGGAACGTGATGAATATATAAAAAGTTAAAATCCATGAAGGAAACGGAAACACTGGAGTGCTGCTGAGGCCTTTCACACTAGTCCTTTACTTAGCAGACTGAAGAAATATAAAAGTATGTTTACAAAGAAAGCTCATATAAATGACAGATGGGGATTATAAAGGAAACATATGTACCTGCAATCCAACACAATTGAAGAAATAGTAGAACTGCCAAAACAGGATTAAATATTTAAGAGGTTTTTACAAAGGATTAGGATCAACCGTTCAGGAGCAGGGACAGGACAATTAAAAGATTATACAGGTTCGTAACTGACCACCTAAAAATTTTTAGTAAAACACAATAATTCTCTTTTTTTGTAAACAATAATAACTTTTGCAAGATGAAAATTTTACAAATAAAAAAATTATATTAAAACATACGGATATATAGAAAATATATATCAAGTAGCTACCTTGTAATTAAGTCAGTGATTTTATCTTTTAGGTCTTTCTTGAACATTTTTTTCTAATACTGGGGTCCAAATAATACATGCCAGGGCTAAGATTAAAATTACAACTGGAAGTAAGCTGGATAATAGCTGACTCCAATAGATTTCTTGAAGAGAAATCTTTCGATCTGGCAATCACTGAACTTTCAGTCCAATTTATCCTGTGAGAGTTTTCACTTAAATGAATGGATATAGCTTTGGATGCTTGTCTAGTTTTGACTGAATACTTATGTTGCTTAATACGTACATCTAAATCTTTGCTAGATTGGCCAATATAAAAAGAGGGGCAATCCAAACATGGAATTTTATATATTATGTTGTTGTTTTCTTTAGGCTATTTTTATTAATATTCTTTTTGAGTGTGTTATTATAAGAAAAAACGAGGTTTACATTAAAAGGTTTTAACAATAATTTTATGTTTTCAAAACCACTAAAATAAGGCAAGCTAAGAATGTTCTTAGGGTTTTCTTTTTCTTGTAACTTTCACTATAAAACTTTTGTGAGCTTTTTATAACAAATATCTAGTAAATGAAAAGGATAACATAAATCTGTCCCTATTTTTCTTATGTATTCAATTTCTTTATCCAAATACTGGGGATTGGCAAGGCTCGAAAACATAGAGGAAAAATTGATATTTTGATGTTGAGGTGATGGCCTGAATAAAAATGGACTTAAGTTAAGTTGTTGGTTGGTTTCCTATAAATACTGAATTTACATTGAAATGGTTCTCTATGTATTAAAACATCTAAGAAAGGGAGGCAAATTCTCTTCAAGAAATCTATTGGAGTCCACTATTATCCAGCTTACTTCCAGTTGTAATTTTAATCTTAGCCCTGGCATGTATTATTTGGACCCCAGTATTAGAAAAATGTTCAAGAAAGACCTAAAAGATAAAATCACTGACTTAATTACAAGGTAGCTACTTGATATATATTTTCTATATATCCGTATGTTTAATATAATTTTTTTATTTGTAAAAATGTTCATCTTGCAAAAAGTTATTATTGTTTACAAAAAAAAAAAAAAGAATTATTGTGTTGTACTAAAATTTTTAGGTGGTCAGTTACGAACCTGTATAATCTTTTAATTGTCCTGTCCCTGCTCCTGAACGGTTGATCCTAATCCTTTGTAAAACCTCTTAAATATTTAATCCTGTTTTGGCAGTTCTACTATTTCTTCAATTGTGTTGATTCCAGGTACATATGTTTCCTTTATAATCCCCATCTGTCATTTATATGAGCTTTCTTTGTAAACATACTTTATATTTCTTCAGTCTGCTAAGTAAAGGACTAGTGTCGAAAGGGCCTAGCACTCAGTGTTTCTTTCCTTCATGGATTTTATCTTTTATATATATATATATATATATATATATATATATATATATATATATATATATATATATATATATATATATATATATATATATATATATATATATATATATATATATATATATATATTTATATTTATATATATATATATATATATATATATATATATATATATATATATATATATATATATATATATATATATATATATATATATATAATCAACACACAAATGACGTGTGGAACAGAAATAATTTCTGACTCAATAATCGAACCCAGGTCTTTCAGTTGAAAGGCAAGGGCGCTGCCCACTAGGCCATACAAGTCTAAAAGAAGCTGGAACCTGAGAGCAACTGCACCCAAGGAATTACCTGGTCAAGCTAACTGCTTGGGTCATTACTGAGTCAGGAAGTTGGAGAAAACTCACTGGTATGCAAGCAGTTAACACCAAAATTCTTAAGAAGATGAAGCGGCAAAAAAGACTATGTATCAAAACCTGAAAGAACCTTACAACACCAAAAATTTGCTTGTTTTGCCTTATAATAATAATATGAAAGATATCCTCATCTTCTTAAGAATTTTTAGTTAATGTCGCATTTAAGAACAATACAACAATGAAAAATGTACTTATCAAGAACTCCCTAGACAATACTAAAAGGTGAGTATATAAAATTCCGTGTAAGTCTTGTGACAACTTTTATATTGGCCAATCTAGCAAAGATTTAGATGTACGTATTAAGCAACATAAGTATTCAGTCAAAACTAGACAAGCATCCAAAGCTATATCCATTCATTTAAGTGAAAACTCTCACAGGATAAATTGGACTGAAAGTTCAGTGATTGTTAGATCGAAAGATTTCTCTTCAAGAAATCTATTGGAGTCAACTATTATCAGCTTACTTTCCAGTTGTAATTTTAATCTAGCCTGGCATGTATTATTTGGACCCCAGTATTAGAAAAATGTTCAAGAAAGACCTAAAAGATAAAATCACTGACTTAATTACAAGGTAGCTACTTGATATATATTTTTTCTATATATCCGTATGTTTAATAATTTTTTTTTATTTGTAAAATGTTCATCTTGCGAAAGTTATTATTGTTTACAAAAAAAAAAAAAAAAAAAAAGAATATTGTGTTGTACTAAAATTTTTAGGTGGTCTGAGTTACGAACCTGTATAATCTTTTAATTGTCCTGTCCCCTGCTCCTGAACGGTTGATCCTAATCCTTTGTAAAAACCTCTTAAATATTTAATCCTGTTTTGCAGTTCTACTATTTCTTCAAATTGTGTTGGAGACATATGTTTCCTTTATAATCCCCATCTGTCATTTATATGAGCTTTCTTTGTAAACATACTTTTATATTTCTTTTCAGTCTGCTAAGTAAAGGACTAGTGTCGAAAGGCCTCAGCACTCCAGTGTTTCCATTTCCTTCATGGATTTTATCTTTATATATATATATATATATATATATATATATATATATATATATATATATATATATATATATATATATATATATATATATATATATATATATATATATACATATATATATATATATATATATATATAAATTTATATATATATATATATATATATATATATATATATATATATATAATCAACACACAATGACGTGTGGAACAGAAATAAATTTCTGACTCAGGTCTTTCAGTTGAAAGGCAAGGCGCTGCCCACTAGGCCATACAAGTCTAAAAGAAGCTGGAACCTGAGAGCAACTGCACCAAAGGAATTACCTGGTCAAGCTAACTGCTTGGGTCATTACTGAGTCAGGAAGTTGGAAAACTCACTGGTATGCAAGCAGTTAACACTTCTTAAGAAGATGAAGTGGCAAAAGACTATATCAAAACCAGAAAGAACCTTAAAACACAAAAATTTGCTTGTTTTGCCTTATAATAATAATATGAAAGATATCCTCATCTTCCTAAAATTTTGGTGTTAATGTCGCATTTAAGAACAATACAACAATGAAAAATGTACTTATCAAGAACTCCCAGACAATACTAAAGGGTGAGTATATAAAATTCCATGTAAGTCTTGTGACAACTTTTATATTGGCCAAACCGGGAAAGCACTGGAAAAAAGAATTGAACAACATAAGAAATGTGTGAGATATGCACAAGGAACAGTGGTATATTTGTACATGTTAGTGAGAACAATCATGCTATCAACTGGAAAGGGCAAAAGGATTGTATATTCTAATAATGCATTCAGAAAGGAACATCATTGAATCTAGCTTTTATAAAAGAAAGTTACAACCATAATATGAATATCAGTCAAGGGATGTATAAACTTGATCCTTTAATATCAAAAGAAATTTGTAAATTGTTTAAACTTTAAAGGTAGGCAGTAGAGATGTATAAAATAGACTATCATATTTGTAAACACAGTACGAGGGTAGTAATGTTAATGAGTTTCCAAACTCTGCCTCCATGACACCTGTCAGGGGTGGATCTGAGGTGGGGTATGGTCTGTTTATCAGCAATGTCCCCAGAGAGTCTATTGTGATTTTTAGCCAAATGAGTTTTAAAGGCCACTCCTACCTCGACACCGGCCTGAGTGGGATATGGAGTCCCTAACGGTTGTGTATGTCTGTCAGTACTGTTCTTGTAGTATATATATTTGTGACTCCTCACACTCTGTATCAGTCCTTCGTCAATGGCTTGGAAATAAAGTCAAACCAGTCAGGACCTACACCCCTGTTTCTTATTTTTCACCTGTATAATGTGTGATAAATGAATCACGTACAAAAGTGATAATAATCATATATATATATATATATATATATATATATATATATATATATATATATATATATATATATATATATATATATATATATATATATATATATATATATATATATATATATATATATATATATATATATATATATATATATATATATATATATATATATATATATATATATATATATATATATATATATATATATATATATATATATATATATATATATATATATATATATATATATATATATATATATATATATATATATATATATATATATATATATATATATATATATATATATATATATATATATATATATATATATATATATATATATATATATATATATATATATATATATATATATATATATATATATATATATATATATATATATATATATATATATATATATATATATATATATATATATATATATATATATATATTTATATATATATATATATATATATATATATATATATATATATATATATATATATATATATATATATATATATATATATATATATATATATATATATATATATATATATATATAGAGATAGAGAGAGAGAGAGAGAGAGAGAGAGAGAGAGAGAGAGAGAGAGAAATACATCAAGCTGATATTAACAAAGCAAATAAAACAAAGAGAGAGAGAGAGAGAGAGAGAGAGAGAGAGAGAGAGAGAGAGAGAGAGAGAGAGAGAAGTACATCAAGCTGATATTAACAAAGCAAATAAAACAAGTATTAAAATATAGCCCTTTACATTCCGAAAAACTAGTCCTTCTTCTTCTTCAAAGCACAAAATCAGTTTCAATGAACTTTGTTTAAAGATTTTACTCGTTTATTTGTACTGCAAGTAAATGAACATCATAAAAAGAAACAAATACATACAACCATACATAAATGCTACAGTAAAATAGTTTCATATACACATACATGCAGACATGCATACATAGACATATAAAGAACAATGAAAAAACATTTGAAATGGATGAAAAACGAAAAATAATCCATCAATATTTATGTTAACGTACAGAAACATTTGTGAAAATTCCCCGAGAGTTTAATCAGAAGAATTCTTTCTCTATAAACGAAGGACTAGAATTTCGTTTTCTAGATTGTAGGGTCCAGGAATGCTAGAACTTGTAAGGGTCTTCTGAAAATGAAGGGAACAGGAGACATTCTAACGAGGTAACTTTATAAGAGAAGAATTCTCTTGTATAGCAGATTCCGTGGAGTTTTGGATGTTCATTTTTATAAAGTTTTGGTGATGGAATAAAAATGACCAGAATCTGAGACATGTTTTTATATCACGGGCAGGGCGAACATATCTTATAATCCGTTCGAAAATTTTTTCTGAAAAGTGAAAAGAATTTTGTATTTAATGACCGCCCCCTTCGCTTCCACCCATCAGCCTCATAAATCTCACACACTTCTGAGCCTTTGGAGGAAAAAAAAATGGAGAAATCGAGTAGATGTGGAACTCTGAAGAGAAAGGAGGAGAAAAAAATTAAGACAATCAAGGGAAATGCGAGACAAATCTGAAAGTATTGGAAGGAATTCGAGATATGTCTTATTCCCAGGAATTTCCTTGTGCTAGCTGACTGAAATAGGCGAATTTCTTCCTTATATTCTATTACTTTAAATTTTTTTATGAATTACTTAAAAAGATACACAATGAATCCAGGTTTATAAGAATAATAAATAAGACAAATACTGATATCAAAGATAATTAACTTATTTTAGTCAGGGGGCATATGTAATTCACTTTAAAAGGTGTGTCAACTCTACTTTTTCAGTGTTTTCCTGTTTAGTATTAGTGGAAGACATGAAATGAAACTTGTTGTCAAGTTGCCTTTTGCCACTTCTGATAAACAAAAAGGAAATATGAAATATTTGTAAAAAAAAATCCAAAATTCTGCATCGTGAACTGTGTATCACCATGTCCTGATGACACATAGCTACTGTAACATACTCTAAATTAGTGCATACATGGTTTATAGTCTATGGTCTTATTTTGTTAATGCTGAAACATAGTTTTATGACATTTTAAACAATATGAAATAACAATATAATTGAATAAAAAATATCGGAAAAAAATAAAACATACTTCCACAAATAAAGAGTACATAATTGTTTTCTGCAAAAATTCAATCTCTTGGCACTCAACCCTTATATAATAGTATTGCACGGATCAGAATGCACCAAGACTAAGGAAAGATATATTTTCATTCAAAAACATAATGTAAAACAGTTTTTTTCACGAAACAATGCAACATACCCCACATTAGTACATGCCTATTATTTCGTCTATGGTTTTAATTTATTGATGTTGAAGCACATTTTACTGCCATTTTAAATCAAATGAAATAACAATATTCTTGACTAAAAAAAAAAAAGTCGAACATAATACTTCCAAGTGTAAATGCTACATTACCATATTTTACAAAACTTCAGTTACTTGATACTCATAAGTCAGCAGTTTAAATCATTATATAATAGCATTGCTTGAATCATAATGCACCAAGATTAAGAAAAGAAATATTTTTGTTCAAAAACATAAAGCAAAAAGGCTTTTTTCCCGACAAAATATCTATTCAGCATAGTCACTGTCGTCTGTATCTGTTGGTGTCTCATCCATTACGTTCCTACAAACATCAACACATCTACACATATCTGCCCAAAACAGCTTATTTTTTTTATATCCACATGACTGTGTAATACATCCTGTTTTACAGTTGCATATTCTAAGTTTTAGCAGTGA
>NC_089770.1:29762148-29814648 GCF_040412425.1 Macrobrachium rosenbergii | reverse complement strand
CATCTGACAAGTGAAAGAGAGAGAGAGAGAGAGAGAGAGAGAGAGAGAGAGAGAGAGAGAGAGAGAGAGAGAGAGAGCTTCCCCAGTCTTAATTAACCTCTTTTCCAAGAGAAATTGCATTCCAGAAACATTTGATAAGGATCTAAGATCACTTGAAATTCCAAATTCCTGACGTCCTATTTCAAGCGCCTATCCCACCCACAATTTTTGGCTGGCACTTTTTGGTCTTTATTCTGTTTGAGCAAAGAGAGTTATCAAGAATAGTATCATGGTGGTGGAAGTCATATTTGAGTTAGTATATGTAATAGTAGTATATCGTTTTTTTTTTTTCTGTGGCTGACGGTTAAATTCCACAGACGATATCACTGTAACTAATGGCGGGTGCTGAGTGTGAGCTTCCAGTTATCACGATTAACTTCAGTGACGTCAGCTGCCAATATTTAACGTCTGGTGCAACAGAGCAGGCGGTGAGTTTTGTTGCTTCAGTTGCAGAAGTAGTTGTTGGTGTTTTATTCGGTCGCCAAGTTCATCACGCAGAAAAAAAAGATAACATGAGGAGTGAAAAGTTACATTCACGAGGATGAAAACGAAAAATTGATTCCCAACGAAAATGAATGTCCTAGGAGCATAAAGCATTACATTCGTCCCTCCAAGTGAAAGGAAAAGTAAAGCTATAATACTATATCAGTCATGTCCTTTTAAGTAGAGAAACCCCCTGTTACCAGTGACAAAAAACAAGATATTCTTCATCAGTAATTTTCATAGACGTTGAAGGTTTTATATAATATGTGCAATCCGTGTTTACATCATGTTTATCATCATCATCATCAAAATCATCTTAACATTTTACCACTCCAATTTCGAATCTATAATTAATTAAAGCTTCTATTTTTCTGGTAATCAGTTCAGGAAAGAAATGATTAGCGTCGCTTAATTATTCATTCGATGAATTTGTGCCGCAAGAACAAACATAAATTCAATTACCTAATGAGACTTTCAGCTATCTGTGGCATCAAAAGGATTTTATGCTCTTACATGATGTAATTAAATTAACCATGTTTTTGGAGAGAGAGAGAGAGAGAGAGAGAGAGAGAGAGAGAGAGAGAGAGAGAGAGAGAAGTGGTAAATCAAACGGTTTTAGAGTCCAAAGAGAGACACCCAAGTGGTGCTTCATAGGCCCCTCCCCTCCCTCCCACCCCTCCACCTCATCTCATAAGTGGCAAAGTGACTTACTATACAGCAAAACTCCTCTGTTTCAAACATTCAGCGGATGAGAAATGTTAAGGAAAATAAGAAAAAAAAAAAAATACAAGACAAGGAAAATAAAATTATGCACGAAAATACTGGTAACGATATCTGAAAGTCTTCATTCTGATTGTTTATAAATTTTGGAATATTGTACGCATAGTCTCTCCGGCAAGCATTGGAAACTGCGCCATCAAAGGAGCTGGGTAGTTCCTTAAGATACTCAAATCCTTTTTTTTTTCGGAGCATGTTGCCTAATTTCCATCAGAGCACCTGCTAACTATGCCACTAAAGGGGGCAAGCATTACAAATGAGGCTTCCAAGTATAATGTGTCTTTTCTCAAAATTTTGTCAACACTATATTATGGGCCCGTACTTTTTGTCTTAATCTTTATCATAGAATTGACCTAACATTAAAAAAACCATAATTGCCAAAGGAATCTCAGGACGAAGAATCTGACGGACAAGAAGAGACGCCCAGCAAGAAACCAACTTTTACTGACCTATTGATAATTAATGATTGCAATGGCATCTTGAACTTTCCTTGACCCTTCCTCTTACTGCTTTTGCGGTGTCGGATGACCTAGATGAGTAGTGACTATGAGATTGCAATGCAAATCCGGCCTGAAAACAACAAATATAACTGAATGGGAAAAATACTTTTGTAATAATTCTAATATACCTGATAGCTTCCAGAATGTACGCCACATAAGCATAAACACAGGTACATTTCCCGTAAAAAAATTGTATTCACGTATATGAAAGCATAAATACGTATTCACAAATACTTGAGGGAGGACCATAGCTTTGCTATTTCATTAGGAGAGACAAAGACCCTCATTGAATGCGAGATGGGTATCGAGATATCTCATCAAGAGGTCTCCATTTGGAGAGAGAGAGAGAGAGAGAGGGAGATTTTAAAATGTTCTGAATATCTGTTTCTTGAAGAATTTCAAAGCAATTCTAATATTGTTTCATAATAAAAAAAAATAATGAATACCTCATATGTATCAATACATGATATAGCAATAACAACAACAACAACTACAATAGCAATTGAAGCTAAACCTCCTCTAATAACACTACCAGAAATGAAGAAGATTCTGTTTTTAATACGGCTCTTAGTTTACTTGAAAAGTACGAGAGTGAAAAAAGATAAGATATTGTTAAACCATCATGTTTAGTATGAAACTCACTCTCTGTTTTTCTGTCTGTCTCCCTCTGTAACGCTGCCAAACATAATCCACGACTACAGTCTCCTGCTTATCGACAACAGAAGTTACTAAAGACGATATCCGAGTATCAGGAAGCATTCTGACAGAGTAATGTTTATTCCTAATTCAGACACAGACGATTTCTTTTTGCTGAAAACAAAACACTTCTCTTTTTTCCACTAAACGTCGTCAGAAGCTTTCTGGTAAATGCAACGGCTCTCCCTTCTGGAAATATTTAATTTACTGTGAAAAAATTGCTTGCCATTCGCACCTTTAAAGGGATTTAATTATCATGGTATTATTTGAAGGGGAGCGAATGCTTTGGGAAAGGTAATAAGGGTAACGATCACAATAACAGAGAGGAAATTAATTTATTTATTGAGCGAAATGGAATTAAAGACGATTGCGGGAAATGACATCATAGGAATGTGATTGGGAAATGTAAATAAATGTAAGCGTTGGGATGTTTTGACTGTATGTAGGAGAAATAGATAAATATATGATTTTGAAAAGGAAATTAGTATAAATACGAGAAAGGCGATGAGAATAGTGTGGAGTGAGGAAAGGATAAGATCCAAAAAAAGAGAGAGAGAGAGAGAGAGAGAGAGAGAGAGAGAGAGAGAGAGAGAGAGAGAGAGAGAGAGACTTCTTTATCTCAATAAAGTGACATATTGATTCGATTTATTACTAAGCAATATCTTTTTCATTATGTGATGCGTCATTTTGTTTTGTTATTCGGTGCAGATCAGTAAATGTCAAACATTCTGCAACAAAAAGACTCCTACAGGGTTTCAGGGAAGTTTTGTAGCATTTATTTTTCTATTATTGTCCTTTTCGAAGCAATACTACCACTTCATTTTCCATTTCCTCTCGACTTGCTCTTGGGAGGCGTTTAATAAATTCTGACAGCATTTCTTCGGATATGGAGATAGGATTATAGAGATTTTTTTCAAGGTTACCTAATTTTAAGTTCTTGTCAGTTTCCTTGACCTTGAGCAAGGAAATACACCAGGCTTTGTTTTTTCCTTACTTGGATGTGAGTCCGTTAAAGCATCAGTCTTTATGTAACTGAAAAAGTTCATTTGCTTAAAAAAATTATTTAAAATGCTTTATGTTTCTCTTTAAAGCAAAAGTCTACATAGAGAAATGTTAATCTATTTTTTCTCACTTTTTTTTTTTACCTTACATTATAATTCCCATTGCACGAAAATTAAACCTTACGGGTATATCTCGTAAGGGACGAGTATTTCCGTAGAAATATCATTTCCCTTCCCTCCCTCCTTGTCTTACTCCAGAGTCGTTTTTTCTTTTTTGTATTTTCAAGGACCAGCGTATCTTACTTAACTCCAGATTTCTCTTTGTTTGGAATCAAAAGATTTGGAGAGAATCTCTTGTTAATTTCAACCCTCTGGGAACAAAATTGATGGAAGTTCTTACAGATACTACAAAAGAGAGCAGCGAAAAAAAAACAAGGTAAGAGAGAGAGAGAGAGAGAGAGAGAGAGAGAGAGAGAGAGAGAGAGAGAGAGAGAGATCTTATGGAAAAGAAGGCTTACTTCATACAATCATTTCTGTGGCCTTCGTTCGTTGACCAGTTTCAATATTCTATTTGCATGCAAAACGACAAACTAATTTACATTCAGAATTCCTACGCATAACTGCTGACTGATATAAGGACAATTAGGTTGAATCTGTGTTAATCCTAACCTTGGGGAGAATTCTGACACCTAGAAAGGAAGATAGCATTCCAATATTTGACCAAAAGTTTTAAAGCATGTAACATTGAATTCCTCCACTGAAGGAGAAGACTAATGACGTTTTTCAAGCTTAAAGTAACCATGCAAAAATACAGAAGTATATTTAATAAAAATACGAACTTCAGCACTCCAATGAAAATAAATTTTTTTACTCAATTCTTGAATGAAGGAAAATCGAAGAGGTATTGCTTTGACCAACAGCACGGTTCAGTAGAGATAAAAGTTTAAAATCTCTTCACTCACAAATAAATCCGGTTAAAATTCTCCAACCCAATAACCTAGGCTCGGTTCTGACATTATTCTGACACTTCCAGATGTCCAGTAAAACGGAGTTTAAAAGCGAGGGTTGTCTTTCCCCTTGGATCAACTTTTTTTTTAAATTTGGGAATGTAAAGACAACTTCCACATTTTGTGAATAATATTTGGGAAAGGGTGGAATATATTCGTTTGAGGAGTGGCGTCAGATTTTGTAGAAGCGGGCCTTGGAGGCGCAAACAGGATTTGCTTCAACATATGAAGAAGAACTCGAATATAATATATACAGTATATATATATATATATATATATATATATATATATATATTATATATATATATATATATATATATATACATATGTGTATATATATGTGTGTATATATATATATGTGTGTATATATATATATATATATATATATATATATATATATATATATATATATATATATATATATATATATATATATATATATATATATATATATATATATATATATATATATATATATATATATATATATATATATATATATATATATATATATATATATATATATATATATATATATATATATATATATATATATATATATACATATGTGTATATATATATGTGTATATATATATATATATATATATATATATATATATATATATATATATATATATATATATATATATATATATATATATATATATATATATATATATATATATATATATTATATATATATATATATATATATATATATTATATATATATATATATATATATATTTATATATATATATATATATATATATTATATATATATATATATATATGTATATATATATGAATGTCTTTTCCTGTAATACTACAGTGTAATATGAAAATAAGAAGGCCCATAAACACTATTTAAACGTTGAAACCATATATTTCCAGGCACTTGTTTCTGTGCCCCTGTTCACTGGTAGAATATGGACAGGTGGAAAGTTACAATGGTATATATACAAAAACAT
Organism: Macrobrachium rosenbergii; assembly: GCF_040412425.1. Taxonomy (NCBI): domain Eukaryota; kingdom Metazoa; phylum Arthropoda; class Malacostraca; order Decapoda; family Palaemonidae; genus Macrobrachium; species Macrobrachium rosenbergii. Next base: position 29,809,175 of record NC_089770.1, on the reverse strand, counting down.
GAAGGTGTGGCCTTAGGCCTCCGATGTTAAGGAGGTGGCGTTTCTTAAGAAGGAAGAGATTGACCAAATTCCCTAGTGGTTTTTGGCCTCATTAGCTCCCGTTTGGCGATGGATCTGGCGGTCGCGTTTCTTGGGTCATCTTCTTCAAAAGGGGTCCGAGGATTAAGGTGTCAATGGCGTCCGATTTCCAATGTCCTCCTGACAGGTTCATATTGTTGGTTTGATTGATGATAGCAGATTCAGCATCTTTCTTTTGTACGGACAGCTACTCTTGAAAATCAACTCCGCCCCACTCCAGTTAATGACATGCCCTTGTATTTCTAATATGTAGGAAAATTCCCGAACTCTCCGAGCGTAACGTACTGATCTTTTGTGCTCTGTTATTCTTTGCGAGAGCGATCTACCTGTCTCGCCTTCATAGATGTCATGACAATTACTACACGGTATCTTGTAAACTCCGGGAGGACTTCCCTTTTGTTATTTAATTATACGTTAACGAGCGAACTCCCCGATGGATTTGGGATAATGGAAAATGAAAGGATTATTAGAACTGAGTTGCTCGGTGGCCTTTTGGATGTTTTTATCGTATGGAAGCTTTATTTTGTTGTTGAAATCTATTTGTCTGTTGTGAGTGGGACCTCTGCAGTATATTTTATTTGCTTTATTAATAGCCCTCTCGATAATGTGTGGTGGATAGAGCAGTTGCGTTAGGTGTTGGCGGATCGTGTTAAGAATTCTTGATCCAGGTACTCATTTGAACATATCCTAAGTCCTCTGAGGAATAGGTTGCACCCTACCATGATTTTTACGGAGACGTCGTGGTAGCTTAAGAAATGAATGTAGGAGACAGCGAAGGTGGGTTTTCTATATACTGTAAATGCATACCTGTTCTGTTTTCTTATGATCAGTACATCTAGGAACGGCAGTTTTCCGTCCTTTTCCCATTCTGTTTTAAATTTTATGGTCGGAACTAGCGAATTTAGCCTATTAAAAATTCATTAAAGTCCCCCCAGCCATTGTCCCAGAAAGTAAAGATATCATCTACGTATCTAAGCCAGATCATATTATGGGGTTTGATAGACGACAAAAGTTCTGTTTCGAAATATTCCATGTACAAGTTTGCTAGAAGGGGTGATAGGGGACTTCCCATGCTACAGCCAAATTTTTGTTTGTAAAATTACCATTGAAAGAAAACACGTTGTAAGTTACACAGAGGTTGATAAGTTTTAAAGTTTTATCTATGCCAAGAGGAAAATGGTCTTCATATGGTTGTAACTTCCTCTCTAAGAAAAACAACACGTCGGCAATCGGGACTTTAGTAAATAATGAATCGACGTCTAGACTGAGCAGTTTGATGTTATTTGAGGATGTTTAAACTATTAAATTTTTGTATGAAATCTTCTGCATGTTTGACGTGGGAGGATGAGAAGGTTCCTAGAAAGGGTGATAACAAGTCTGCGAGCCATTTTGATAATTTGTACATGAAAGAGCCCCTGCTAGATATTATGGGGCGTAAAGGATTCCTTTACGCCCCATAATATCTAGCAGGGGCTCTTTCATGTACAATATGAACCTGTCAGGAGGACATTGGAAATCGGACGCCTTTGACACCTTAATCCTCGGACCCCTTTTGAAGAAGATGACCCAAGAAACGCGACCGCCAGATCCATCGCCAAACGGGAGCTAATGAGGCCAAAACCACTAGGGAATTTGGTCAATCTCCTCCTTCTTAAGAAACGCCACCTCCTTAACATCGGAGGCCTAAGGCCACACCTTCATGCTTTTGTATATATACCATTGTAACTTTCCACCTGTCCATATTCTACCAGTGAACAGGGCACAGAAACAAGTGCCCGAAATATATGGTTTCAACGTTTAAATAATGTTTTATGGGCCTTCTTATTTTCATATATATATATATATATATATATATATATATATATATATATATATATATATATATATATATATATATATATATATATATATATATATATATATATATATATATATATATATATATATATATATATGTTATAGGAAGTATTTCATCAGAAATTCCCCTGGTGTTTGGTTATAAGGACTGTGTTTGGAACTCAGTCAGAGTTTGGTTGTGACATCTTCATTTTCTCCATGGCTGTAGAATAAGACTGTTTTTGGAAGATCAGACCAATGTTCTGCAGGATTTCAGACAAACTCCATAGTTGTTTTTTCTTGTATTTAGTATAAAGACTATATACAAAAGAATACAATTGGTCTGCACAAGATGATCTCCCATGTCGATCTAATATCTAAGCTTTCACACTTTTACATAGCAAGACTAAGATTCACACACACGAACAAACATATGACCTCGTTCCCAAGGACTTCCCACGGCTACGTGACTTTGCCTCCAGCTCTGATCAAAAGGAGAACGCTGAGTTTATGCAAACGCATGCTAATGTATGATGACGCACTGTCTTAAAGCACTACACAGGTACTTATTGATGACGTCTGCGTCTGGGTTGACCAAACGGAGATTTCACAATAGCATTCCTTTCATGATCAGTACAGATATACATATTGGGAATTATCTTAGATTTACTAAGAAACGTAGTTTATTTAAATGTGGCATAAATGAAATATGACATTTGCTCGGCCACGTAAAACACAATAGGAACGAAATCATCAAAACAGGCATTCACTAGCTAAGCATAAATTCTCAGAAAGCAAAAGAAAATATACGCTTCCAAATATCATTATACTCAAAATGTGAATGAGATACATAGTAATTACTGAAGACAGCAAATACTGAAATATGTTGCATATTTGTGAACACAAGTCTTACTAAAATGTGGCAAAGTGAGAAAAAAAAGGTAAGTTATATAACTCAAATATTGATTATACTGACAATGCTAATGATTAACATATAAAAAATATATATAGATAATGTAATCCGGATAAATAAAATAAAATAATGCAATTCAGAAATGATAATGCAATCCTGAAATGATAATGCAATTCGTATACGAAGTAAAAACATTTGTGCACAGATTATATGAATACACTTGCAATGATAGAGATTGAAATCAATGCTTAAAAATGTATCCAAAGGTAATAACCATATGGTAGGTTTATATAAACAAACAGTTATCCTGATAGATTAATCAGCATGGACAACCAAATTACTAAATGCAAAATGTTGAATGAACAACATGCTACTACACGCAATTGATACATACATATGTAGTATAGGTTATTAAAGAAATAAATGTAGATAAATGATAACACCAGAAATGTTCAGCTCTTCCTCACATACATTACCACCGAAAATAGAATCTTTTCATTCTTTCTCTGTGTATTCGAGCTTTAATGAAAAAATGGCCAGTAATTCCATTATCGAACTCGGAACATATAATTGCGCCAGTCCAACGTTGACCTTTGAGAATCAGCAGATTTCGCAATGGTCTCCTTCATCTCTCGTGCTTTTTCCAAAACATTACGCTGACGATTACGCCTCGGCTCCCAGCAACATACCAACGGCAATTAATGTGTAGAGGAGAAGAAAATCATGGTGATCAGAAGAATGGCTCGCAGGAGACAGCAAGTCTAATGATGCGTTTTCGATGGGCCTGCTGTAGGGAATTGTTAGACCTTGCAGCCTAGTGTTTCCCCACGATGTGTTGATGAAGAAGTTACGCCCTCGGATGATGTATGTGCTAGCTCGGATGAAGAGTGACGACGTTGTTGCAGTGCAGCCATCATTAACGACGAACATGTGTCCTGTTGTCCTAGTACCATCTGGGCAAGTGACGATGTATGGTTCTGCAGAGAAGACGAATGACGTGCCATTCACGAGCCTGTGACGAAACTGAATGTCACGATACCGTACTAAACCAGCCAAACAATGTTCATGTGTATGGGGAGAGGTTCTGTTAAGTACCAAGTCCAATTCGCATGAATTCAATGACGTAATGGATACATTTAAGAATTCAAACAAATCGATCCTGCACACTACATTATTCATAACATCATGGCAATCATTTAACAGTGCTTGGTCTCAGACTACCGTAAAGCTTCCTTATTGGCGGAAACCAATACTAGAGCTGACAGATTATTAATAATAGGTGTCGAGACGTTAGATACATACGTGGGAAAAGGCGAAATTTTATACGCTTTCCCACGCGTCTGATGGGTTGAAAGGAATGTCGATTACGATCTTATCAAGGTCAACTTTAACTGTGATCAAGCTGTAATAAAATTCAACTTTATGAAAATCTACTACTGGAACATAGCGCATTTTATCGTGAGCATTATTGATAATCTGAGTAAGATCTTTAATCGGTAACAAATGAGGAGACAACACGCCTTTAGCAGCAAGTGTTATAGCTTCCACGTAATCTTTTGATTTTTCGATAAAGCATGAAACTCTCGAGTATACATGATTAATTTTAGCATGATAATACATCAAAGTTGCTAACAAAACTTGAGTGTCATGAACCTGATTGAAACGTCGTGACTGTTCATTTACTTTACTGATTACGCTGTTCAAAGCTTGAATTTGTTTGTTTAGTTCTCCTGCTAATACCTCTTGTTGATGTTCCAGATTTTCGATTTTAACCCCGTGATCGCGAAGTTTCAAACGATTTGAAATCCCTAACCCAAGACCTGCTACGGAACCAACCAAATTTAATGCCGCTAGAACAAGTGGGTTACGCCTTTCTGTAACGTCATGAGGTATTGACCACATTAGCAAATCACGAGCCAAGATTTCAGCTTCGCTTGTTTTATTCCTTAATTCCCAGAAAAGCATATTAATTGTGTCACTGACTTGATTAGGCGACGTTGGATCACTGCTAGCTAAGAATGATTTATGCAAGTCTGTCAGAGATTGATAAAAAGAGTCAATTCTGATTTCAAAGTTATTACTTCATTTTCGCTAGTAAAAATGGCGTTCATATTGACTTCTAAAACTATATTACTGCCATTTAGAAAGAAATTATTCATTTCTCTACTATAGAACCATGATGTAAAGTTATTTCAGAACTCTTCCCAGCTACGATAAACATTGAGAGGAATAGTGCATGGTATAATTTGACAAGCTTCATGTTGGAGCCTGCAAAAAAAATAACTTGTAAATAATGAAACAAAAACATCGCATCATTCAAATGATGTAAAAATTCACACAATAATTAACTTTTTCATAACAAACCATTGTCTTAAGCTCTCACATGAGAGATAGATACTGTTCGAACATCCGTTGAATCGGACTGATTCCGAATTTTAAGTCGGTTACCTATTAAAACTTCTGTAACTATGAAAGGACCTTCAAACTTAGGCAATAATTTCCAATTTAGCCCTTTCCTAACATAGACCTGTACATATACTATATCTCCTTCTTGGTAAGGCTTTGTGACCTTAGCTTTTTATCATGTGCATTCTTCATTAACACTTGAGCCTGTAAGAGGTTTTGATAAAGTGTTTGATATCTACTTCGGCTAACATCTATTATATCCTTCAATGGATCTGATAAACTAGATGTCGGGGATAAGATGTGAAAAGGTGACCTAGCAGGTATCCCATAAACAGCTTCATGGGGAGACATACGGATTGAAGTATGATAATTGTTATTTAGGGTACTGGACACCGTGGGTATTGCAATATCCCAGTTTGGGTCCATACCGCCTATGTTTACACGCAGTATGTCTAGCACCTTTCTATTAACCCGTTCTACCAATCCATTAGATTCAGGATGGTATATCATCGTATTGACTTTCTTTATTTGCAGAATTTCGCACAATGAGTTAAGGAAGTGATTATTGAATTCTCCACCTGAGTCAGAGATTATTATATTTGGAATTCCATGTCTGCATATATATAGCACTCGTAAAACTTCCTAGCGCACTCAATGGCTGTTTTACTTTTTAGTGGTATTAATTCAGTATACCGTGTAAGGGAGTCAATTATAACCAAGAGGTTTTTATTCCCCCGGTCTGTCTCGTAAAAACCTGTCAATAAATCAAGGTGTACCCTTTCAAAAGGTTTGCTAGGCACGGGATAAGTTCCGAGACCTACAGGATTCTTAGTATGGCCCTTGTGACGGAAACATATATCACAGTTTTTAATATATGTCCTAATATCTTTTAACATAGTAGACCAGTAAAATAATGACTTGGCCTTTTGAGAGGTTATTTCGAACCCAGGATGACCATGCAGAGGATGGTTGTGAAGCCATTTCAGAACGATTGGGATTAATGTGATAGGTACAACCACCTGGTCGTTAGTTAACTGTGTTGAACTCCTGGTTCTCCTAGCCACGGATCGGCATAGAATGTTATCCTTAATCAAGAAATATTGATTCGTATATTTCACATATTCCTTATCATCTGGATTCCTATTTTGCATCTATTATTACTCTTAATTTCTGATCTTTCATTTGTTCTTGTCGTACTGAATCTAGATTCCATTCTATATCTGTAATATTCTCTGTTGCTTGGGCTAAAGATTGACCATTTTAGATAGCAATTTTCATAGCTTGCGAAGGAACTGGAATTTCTTCTAGATCAGCGAAAGGTATTGAGTGTGTTGGTACTGGGTTACGAGATAGCGCATCTGCGATTACGTTTGCTTTACCGGGTAAGTATCCAATTTTAGCTCCAAAGTCCTGGATAATCATGTGCCACCGAGTTCTTTTAGGACTATGATTGAAACCTTTAAAAAAGTCAGTAAGGGGCTTGTGATCAGTTAAAACCTTGACACTATACCCATAGATTATATATTTAAAATGTACCAACGAATTAGCAATGGCGAGGCATTCCTTATCTATTACTGCATATTTCTTCTCTGACATTTTTAATTTGCGAGAATAAAAAGCAATGGGGAAAAACTTATTGTCATGCCACTGGAGTAACACACCTCCTACTCCTTGATCTGATGCGTCGGTTGCAATAATAAACTCTTTAGTAAAATCGGGAAACTTTAAAATAGGAGCAGAACTGATTTTTTCTTTCAAGGTATCAAAAGCAATTTGATGTTGGGATTCCCATTTAAAAGTTACGTCCTTCCTTATGAGATCAGTTAAAGGAGCTGCTATTACTGAATAATCTCGGATAAACCGACGATAATAACCCGAAACCCCGAGAAATTGCTGTATGGCTTTAACATTAGTAGGAACGGGAAATTTACTAATAGCAGAGATTTTATCATGGACTACTTTAAGACCTTGCCGAGATACCATGAAACCCAAATAGACTAATTCGTCTTTAAAAACTCACATTTAGAAATTTTTACTTTTAGATGATGTTCTCTTAACCTTTGAAGGACTATCTCTAGTTTACTTAAATGCTCCTCAAAGGTGTTGGAAAATATAACTAAATCATCCATATAAGCATGGAGAATATTCCTAGTAAATCTCCGAACACTATATTGATCATTCTAGTGAACGTAATAGGAGCACAACGTAGCCCAAATGGCATACGTAGGAATTCATAGTGACCTCTAGCTGTACTAAAAGCAGTGTACTGGGTACTATCCTTAGCTAAGGGTATCTGGTGAAAGCCTTTAAGTAAATCCAAGGAAGTAAAAATTTATTCTGTCCTAAGAGAGACAAAATATCATCTGTGCAAGGTACTGGGAAACGATCAGGGATAGTTTGGTCGTTGAGCTTGCGAAAGTCAACACAAATCCTCCAGGTTTTATCCTTTTTGGTACTACTATCAAGGGAAAATTATAAGGGCTGTTAGATTTCTTAATAACCCCTCTTTTAACATTTTATCTACCTCAACATTGATTTCATTCAAAAAATTTGGCCGGTAGACGATATGAAGGCACGTAAATGACCTGGTCCTTATCCTTTAAAACGAATTTGATGTTCGATGACTTCCGTTTTGCCTAAAGCTCCAGTACTAGTAGAAAAACATCACTATATTTGGATAAAAGATAAAAAAATTTCTTGCTTATATCCCTATCTAAGATGTCTGCTTCGATTTTGCCTTTAATTACCTTTAAAAGAGATTCGTCTGTTGCTGATTCAGTGGAGTTAATTTCAGTTTATATGCTTCGATATTGACAATATGTTGATTTTCATGTACTGTTAAAGCAGCATTTAAGTGATTAAAAACTTCAATGTTAACCCGATGATCAGAATTTACTGTGTATAATGCTTGCGTGACTGAAAGCCCATTGATCTTTAGAGTATCAGGAAGAATTAAAACCTCTGAGCCTGGCAATTTTCTTTTAACCTTGACCGTGAGATACGATGGTGTGATTGGCTCAATAGTTTGTGTGAACGCAGCAAGGACGGGTGCCTGAGAGTTATGTTGGGTTGCTGTAACAATATCATCGCTTATGAGACAAGTGACTGGCTCTTCGATATACGTTATCTTCTTACTCTCTGTCTCCTTCTGATCCAAAACAGATTTCAATGTGTGTGAAGACCGATAGAATTTCCCTTTTATAAACACTCCGTGTTTTGCGGGTGTTAAAATTACGTTATGTAATGACATTGATGGATACCCCATAATAACTACTGGGTACATATTAATATTGCCAACAATGATAAAGGTATCCGTAAAAGTACGTTGCCCCAACCTGTATTGTATCTGAGATGTACCAATTACATCTAATTCGTTATTGCCTATTCTGACAAACGAACATCGGAGCGTTCGATGGGAAATCTTGAAAACAAAAGGTGATGGGTACGTAAATCCATTATATTACGTGGACTACCTGAATCAAAAACAAGGTGAAATGCTTGTGTTCTAAGCTAACTGCATGCAAAGTGGGTCTAACTTCTTCTGAGCCAATAATAGCGTGTATTTTGCAAAAATCTACGGGACCGTGCTCTGCATGTTTGGGAGACACTACCTCGATTTCTGGAAAATTCTTGTCTTCACACATATCTTGGAGAACATTAAACTTATTATCTGATTCAAAAGTGATGATAACCCAATATCACTCTCCTCCCCCTTTAAGCTGGCTATGTGGTGTTTTTGTCTGCCCGCCGGCATTCGGAAAATTCACTGACGCATGGTTGTTTGGAACTGCTGAGCCTGAAGTTGGCTTTCCCGAGGAACGATTTGAATGTACTTGTTTCTGACCTGCATTACTGTTCTGCTTGTATTGTTTGTTCTTTCCCCATGGTACTGTTGCTTTTAGCGTCATTACCAGCATTTTGAATGTTTGTGTTACTGTTTAAATTCTTCTTTCTTGCATTGCAATGACTATACTTATGATTCGTACTGTTATGGATTGAACAAGTATCGACAGATTTTGGCTCATTTATCATATGACCTGGTCTTTTGCAGTTAAAACAAATGACTGCTGATGGATTATTAGTGAATATTATGTTTCTGTAGCTTCCAGTACAGTTTACCTTTAAATATTTTTATATTCTTGCTTTAGAAACAATAATTATAATGAGAAATAATGCCCGTTCAACAATTATCGTTTTAAGCATGGATCTTGGTTTCTGTGGTTTTAGATCCTAATGAGGCCATCTCTTTCGAATAACTCATCAATTTTGAAGGAAAATTAATAAATGTAAAAAGAGTGTATGTCTGCACACAACCAGGGCACACTGGTGACATCACTGCTGTGTAACTCAGCATGGGGTTCAGTGCCAGCTAATCCAGCTTTACTAATCCTGTAGTCTTAGACTAGTAGTTGTAGTATAGTTTAGTTTAGTGTCCCAAATGCTTTCTAACAGCCCCAGACCAGCTATAGTTAGATAGCCGCACCTGAATAGACAGGATATGCCAGCGGCGGAGAGCCGAGCCAAGGGTATGGGGCTGTACATGATGGTTCATGTACTTACCCGGATGGTGTACAGATCACACGGGACTTAAATGGCACTGGATGAATGATCAGGCTAGGTGTAGGAGACCGAACCTAGTTGAATCCCCATACAGGAATGTGTGCTTTGTTTAAGGTGGTAAAAGGATAACCCCTCGGCCTTAATCAAAAGTGAAATCATGGCAGAATGTGATGCCAATCCAATATTGAGCAGTAGAAAAACAAACTGGAGTTTGTGTTGTCTTTGTCAGAAGGACAAAAGAGGTGAGCACTTGACATCACCTCAAGTCATCATGTCCTAGACCATGATGGGTACACAATGTTGGCAAGGAACATTCCCATGTTCAATGAAATTAATGAAATGCCACTGATAATGGATCCAGCAAGGCTGGATGAAGGTGATGGCATAGAGGCCACTCTCAGGAAAAATGCAGCAAAATACCATGTGAACTGTCACTTGTTGTTTAACAACACTAAACTGGACCGTGCAAGAAAGCGACAATCCAATGACCAGACCAGCAACACTGAGACTAGTCGTGCAAAACTGCGCCTGAACCAGTCATGACAATGAAGTTTGCATTTTCTGTGAGAAAGTGGCACCTGCATCTGATCTCAGACAGGCTAGTACTAAGGCCTTGACTTGAAATTGCGTGAATGTGCAGAGATATAACAGTGATGGCAAGCTCCTTGCTAAGTTGACTGGTGGGGATGTCATTGCACAGGAGTTTAAGTATCACCATGCCTGTCTTTGTGCCCTCTACAACAGAAAAAGGTCCTACCTGAGGAGCCTTGAGAAAGACCAATAGCACTGAGTCAGAATCAGATGTGTATCCACTAGTTCTGTCAGAACTGATGACATACATTGTTGAAAACAACCTTTGTTCAGATGATCCAGTCACATTTCGGCTGGCAGATATTTGCCACCTCTACCAACAACGTCTGGAACAATTGGGTGTAGAGTCACCAGAGTGTAAATTCCACGAGACTCAAAGACAAACTATGGCAGAAATTCCAGAACTTGAGCCTCATAAATCTGGCAGAGATGTATTACTTGCATTTCAAAGGATGTGGGAAAAGCACTTGCTCAATCATCTGATCTTTCAGAGGCAGTTATCATTGCTAAAGCAACAAATATTCTCAGAAAGTCTATACTTGATCATCAGTCACGGTTTGATGGCACATTTTCTGAGGCTTGTGTACGAAATTCTGTGCCTCCTCTCCTGCTCCAGTTTGTAGGGATGGTTGAGCATGGGGCTGACATCAAGTCACAGTTACGATTTGGAGCATCAAAGGTCAGACCAGGCCATTGCACAGCTCATGCAGTTCAACTGCTACTCCCGATACAAAGAGGGAGCAACAACTCATAGACACTCCAAAGACAGAGAAACACCATTCCCAGTCTACATGGGACTCTCAGTCTATGCCAAAACCAGGAAGAGAAACCTGGTTGAAATGCTACATCAGTATGGCCTCAGTATCTCTTATGACAGAGTACTGGAGGTCTCTGCACAGTTAGGAGATGCCACAGTTAGCAAATATGTGGAGGAGGGTGTGGTCTGTCCCCAGTATGCGAAAAAGGGTTGTTCACCACTGCAGTGATGGACAACATCGACCACAACCCATCTGCAACTACTGCCACTACCTCCTTCCATGGAACTAGCATCTCCATATTTCAGCACCCCACCAAGGAGAACACTGGACAGGAAAGACAGCAACTAAAGTTTGCACCTGAGAAAGTGAGGTCGGTGCCTGAATTGCCGGACACATTCACAAACATCTCACCAGCTTCCTTTCAAACAAAGAACCCTGTGCCACCAAACACTGCAATACCAAAGCCACCCACAGATATCTTGGGGCCACAGCTTGCACTGGAGTATCAGTGGCTAGACAAGGTCATAGTCACCCAGGAAATAGATGATGCAGTGAATCTGACGTGGTCAGCTCATCACGCTTCAATGAAGAGAGCCCAGAATTTGAAGTAACCATAACTTCATTGCTTCCTCTCCTGCGTGATCAGGCTCATTCTGTTGCTACGATCAAACACGTGATGCAGAAAGTGCAGGATGTCACTGATTTTCTGAACCCTGGCCAGATACCCATAATCACAGCTGATCAGCCAATCTATGCCATAGCAAAGCAGGTGCAGTGGCAGTGGCCTGATCAGTATGGCGAAGACAAGTATCTGGTAATGTTTGGTGGTCTGCACATTGAGATGGCAGCAATGACATCTCTTGGTACTCTTCTTCATGGCAGTGGTTGGACAGGAGCTCTGGTGGAGGCAGGAGTTGCTTCATCTGGAACTGCAGAATCCTTCCTGTCAGCTGCAAGTGTAACCAGGACACGGCAGATGCACCAGGTTACAACCTCTAGTTTGTACAAACTCCTGAAGACAGCATACACTGACTACTGTGCTGAGAAAGCAAACAACAATGAGCAGGCATTAGAGTTTGAGGAGTGGTGTGACCTTCGAAGACAGCAGAGTCCACAGTTCCACTTCTGGCACATGGTGTTGTCTATGGAATTTGTGATATTCCTACTGATCAGGTCCTTCCGTGAGGCCAATTTTGTCCTCTACTGCCAGGCATTGCATGAGCTGATACCCTACTTCTTTTCCAACAATAATACAAACTATGCTCGTTGGCTGCCTATTCACCTCAGGGACATGCTTACCTAGAGTTCACACCCAGAGTTGCACAAGGAGTTCAAGGCTGGCAACTTTGTTGTGCACAAGACCAGTCGCCAGTTCTCAGCAATGGCTCTTGACCAAGCTCATGAGCAGACCAATGCCTTTATAAAAGGCTGATGGCGAGCCATTGGGCTGACTGAAGATCCGTCAGCACTCAGAAGATGGATGGTGGCTGGCCCAGAGATCATCCGCTTGGTGTCTGCATACGAAACAGAGGTTCAAAGTAAGGGCTGAGTCTAATGAGCAGACAACACACCATGAACAAACACCTCATGCAGAAGAAGACATTCTTGGAGAGAGTCAGCAAGCTGTCATTGGCTTTGCAACACTTGGGAAGTCCTTTTCAGGAAGAGAGCCAGGATCTGTATTCCATTGACAACAAAGACATTGCCCACCCCAGCTCAGCAGAACTTCTACAGACACACCTTGACAGAGGCCGCACTAAATTTCAGAAGTTTTCAGACTCTTTGGCAAAACAATGCAGTCTCCTTCTATGAGCCGATAAAGAAGAACAGAACTGACTTCTTCAGGCAAGAAGCTGCTCCTGTAGAACAGTCAAAGCAGAAACTTCTGAAGGAGGATTGCCAGCTTTTCTCAAAGCTATTTATATCCTGTCAGAGCCGTGAATGTGATCTGCAGGAATTCTTCCAGCACGAGAATCAAACATTCCCAGCTTCCCTTAGTGAGGTGGTAGGCTGTACATGTCAGAAGTCTCAGCTGACCTCGGTCCTGGAGAGTCATGTTACACTAGAAGACAAAGAACCAAAGACTGATGTCCTCATTGTAGATGGATCAGCTTTGGTCCATGCTTGCCACCAAAGAAAGAAAAGACCTTTGAGGGCTATGCACTTTGCGACTTCTTGCCTGTGATACAATCCTATAGCAGCAAGTACATCATCACATCTTGTATTTGATGTATACAATACATCCAGCCTCAAAGCTGAGACCAGGCTCCAACGTGGTCAAGGAGGAAGGCGCAAGGTGACAGACAAGAACACAATTCCATCCAACTGGCGCAATTTCCTAAGACACGATGCCAACAAGACAGAGTTGTTCCAGTTCCTGGCAGACAAAGTTGCCCAGATGTCTGCCACAAATGTTGTCATTGCCACGAAAGGGTCTGCTGTCCTCAGCACTCATGAGGCTAGTCTTCAGGGACTGGAAAAGTGCTCTCATGAGGAAGCTGACACCGCATCTTTCTCCATGCCAAATATGCCACAGAACATGGAGCCAAGACCATCACGGTTAAAGCAAATGACACAGATGTTCTTGTCGTTGCAGTCAGTGCTTTCTCCACTCTCCACAATCTAGGGCTAGAGAAGCTATGGGTGGCATTTGGCCAAGGCCAGAGCCTGCGCTGGATTGCTGTGCATGACCTGTGCAACTCTCTGGGCCAGGAGAAGGTGAATGGCATGCTCTTCTTCCATGCGTTCTGGCTGTGATACAGTGTCAGCCTTCCGAGCAAGGGCAAGAAGACCGCCTGGCAGACATGGAACATCTTTCCAGAGGCCTCCACTGTGTTCTCCAAACTGAGTCACTACCCTCTCAGAGTGGAAGAGAGTGACCTGAAGGTCCTGGAGAGGTTTGTCATACTTATGTATGAAAGATCCAGCACTGCTGGCACTGTGGATGAGGCTAGACTTGATATGTTTGCCAGAAAACAAAGGGCATATGAGGCCATTCCACCAACCAGGGAGCTCTCCTCCAACACACCAAGCGTGCTGCGTACCAGGCTGGTTGTGTGTGGGGGCAGGCCACCAGTGTCAGCCACAGCCAGAGAACCCTGCTGAGTGGGGATGGCAAAAGTCTGGTGAAGCATGGCAAGTCCTCTGGACAACCAACTCGCCCTTAGCCAAGAGTTGCCAACAGCTTACCAAATGTGGATGCAAAGCAGGCTGTCGGGAAAGGTGCAAGTGCTACAAGCTGGGTCTTCCCTGCACAGCTCTGTGCACTTGCAAATGTGAAGTCTAGATAAATATTGCCCTCTCTTCAGTAGATAATCTAGCTTGGCATCCAACGTGTCATGCTATGCCTACCTTCTTATCCTCGAATTTTTCAAAGGTGTAGGTTGAGAGACCTATACATAGATTGGCGATCTAGCATTAACTACCGTAACTACAGGATTCTGTGGGGAAGTGGTGGGGTCGCTCCCACTTGGGGTTGGAGGAGTCATTTTCCTACTAAGTTTCCTATCCGCACGCCTACTCTCTAAGTGATCTTGAAACCTATATGAATAAACACGGCCGCTCACGTAACCTCATAAATCTAAACCAGGAACGCAAGTAAATAACAACCGAGATTCATATAACCGCTAAAAATAACATCACTTATGAAAAATGCATCATAAAATACAATAATGAAAAGTAATAAATGCACTTTCCTGAAAAAGAACAGAGTTAACAACGTGTCAGGCGTAAAAAATAAAAGAACACAAAAGTATGAAAAAAAAAGAGTATCAGGAACCGCTACGTCTGCAAGGCAAAGGTATTAATCTACGGCACTGCTCACCTTATATCAGCAACCTGCCACTCGAGACCCGAACACTGTAAATGAATATACCAACTGTTATAAATAATGGCTGTACTTAGCTTTTTATTGGATTCTGGTAAGTAGGTCGACGAGGTTCCTCTGCTGTCCAACTTCCGTCTGGCTAGATACACGTCATCGAAGGGATGTTATTGTGGATGTTGAACTTCTATGTTGATGAATGTTGATTGCAGAAACCCTCAAGGAACACCGTGGAGTGTTGATGTGCAATGTTGCGTAGATTTGTGTAGATTTCTCTCTCTCTCTCTGCCATGCGTTGGGAAGATGTTTGTGAAGGTCAGATGTTTTCCTCGCTTTTTCGTTGTTGATTGTTTTCTTTCCGCTTCCAAGACGTTTTGATGCATCGAGTTGTCCGTCCTTCTGTAACCATGTCGTTTATGAAGATGACAATTGTCTATGGTTTTTTGGGCATCTCGCCGTATCGGAGCTTCCGTTTACCAATGTAGACGCCATGTAGAGGTGCTGCCAGAAAGCTCTGTTGTGACCGCTGTTGTGTATACTGTTGTACGCTGTTGATCGCTGTTGATCGCTGCCACCACCTGTTATAGGAAGGTATTTCATCAGAAATTCCCCCTGGTGTTTGGTTATAAGGACTGTGTTTGGAACTCAGTCAGAGTTTGGTTGTGACATCTTCATTTTCTCCATGGCTGTAGAATAAGACTGTTTTTGGAAGATCAGACCAATGTTCTGCAGGATTTCAGACAAACTCCATAGTGGTTTTTTCTTGTATTTAGTATAAAGACTATATAAAAAAGAATACAATTGGTCTGCACAGGATGATCTCCCATGTCGATCTAATATCTAAGCTTTCACACTTTTACATAGCAAGACTAAGATTCACACACATGAACAAACATATGACCTCGTTCCCAAGGACTTCCCACGGCTACGTGACTTTGCCTCCAGCTCTGATCAAAAGGAGAACGCTGAGTTTATGCAAACGCATGCTAATGTATGATGACGCACTGTCTTAAAGCACTACACAGGTACTTATTGATGACGTCTGCGTCTGGGTTGACCAAACGGAGATTTCACAATAGCATTCCTTTCATGATCAGTACAGATATACATATTGGGAATTATCTTAGATTTACTAAGAAACGTAGTTTATTTAAATGTGGCATAAATGAAATATGACTATATATATATATATATATATATATATATATATATATATATATATATATATATATATATATATATATATATATATATATATATATATATATATATATATATATATATATATATATATATATATATATATATATATATATATATATATATATATATATATATATACATACATACATACATACATACGTGTGTGTGTGGGGGTGTATATGAGAATTGAATAAACATTAAAATAGGAATTCATCAAATATTTACAGAATTTTTATGACCGATTTTTAACAAAGGAATATCTCTTAATTCGACTAAAACTAATTTATACGAGGAAATGATGCAAATTTTAGTCGATTTACAACACGCTATTACCTGAAATGCATTCCCATCTTTATTAAATTCCGATGGCTAGATGTCAAAATGGCGTGTTCTGCTAAGTGAGAGGACATTCCATGCAAGAGGAATTATTCCGAATATTTGTGAAGAATCTCACTGGAAATCACAAGACCTGAAAAGCCAATTTTACCGCTTCTGGATCGATGATTTGTGGGAACGAGTGATGGCACCCGGATATGGTTTCGCCGTTTAGGTGAAAGCGAGTCTTCGCATAAGAGAGAGAGAGAGAGAGAGAGAGAGAGAGAGAGAGATACGGTGACAGACTGAGAGGACTAACTGAAGAACGAGTTGAAAGAGAGGAATGTGAATGAAAGGAGAATAGAAATAGACGGACAATAAAAAAAAAAGTGAACGAGTAATAAAAGAGAAGGCACAAGAAAATACCTTTGTCTCATCTGCTAGGTAGGAGATTTGGCGCCACTAAAATGTAATGACGTCACAAAAGGCTAGTACGGTGTCTTGTAGTGTCTGCAGTGTGAGATATTGTTCTCGAGCTGTTGTCTTTGGCGTCTTGTTTAGGACCGTTTTGAAAACACGTTCTTTTTTTAAAGAGGAAATACGATAAATGTCACTTTGTGAAGGGTATCATGTAAATATTGTTTTCATTCTTGTTAGTTCCTCGCCGGAAGAATCGGTAGAGTTCTCGGCTAGCACTCTGCTAGACCCGAGTTCGAGTCTCCGGCCGGCCAAGGAAGAATTAGAGGAATTTTTTCTGTTGATAGAAATTCATTTCTCGGTATAATGTAGTTCGGATTCCACAATAAGCTGTAGGTCCCGTTGTTAGGTAACCAACTGGTTCTTAGACACGTAAAATAAATCTGATCCTTCGGGCCAGCCCTAGGAGAGCTGTTAATCAGCTCAGTGGTCTGGTTAAACTAAGGTATACGTGACTTATCATTTTTGTTTGATGGACCTCAACTGATTACAGTATCAAAGAAACTGAAGATGATCAATAGCTACAGTTTGGATGACCAAAGGCATGAGGGAGAGAGAGAGAGAGAGAGAGAGAGAGACAGGGGGGGGGGGGGATGGGGGAGGGAATCAGGTCAAAACTATCAGACAGATTTCTTTTTTGTAGTAATGTTTGAATAGTATTGCCCACAGGGGAGAGAGAGAGAGAGAGAGAGAGAGAGAGAGAGAGAGAGAGAGAGAAATCACTGAGCTACAATGAAAGTCCCAGGTCTCGCTTTTTCACAGTACTATGCTTTGACTCTTCCAGCGGAGACTTTTCAACTTGGAATTATCCCTCTCTGAACATTACAGAAACCAAACCCTTTTTCTTTCCTTTCTTTAACTGCCAATCTTTCTATTGAACAAACAAACGTCACTTCGATATCACGCTGAATTATAAAGACTTGTGTACAGTTCTTTGAAGGCTCTTTCCATTTTCAAATAAGGCTGCTTTTTACCCTGAGATTCGGGTCTAAAAACGCCCGTGATCTGACAAAAAGGATTAGAACTAAGTTTATTCTCCAGCTTATTGCCGATAGGTGGTATCACGTTCTGCAGCGTGATATTTTAAATCGATATATGACGTGTAATGAAAAATATGAAAACATTTTCTCATATTATCTCGTAAATATAAGAAACAGAGTTTGGGGTGAATAATTTCATTAAAAACAAACTAGGTCCTTTAGGAAGGAATTACAGATGTTCTCTAATCATTCAAATGCTCATAACTACTCACAATCTACAAAGCGTTGAAGGAAATAGCAATTCTTACAGAACAGAGTGTAACACCTGTCAGCCTATCACATCTTTACGGCAGTCAGTCTTCCCTCTTTTAAAATCATCGCCACACACTCTTCAATGATAGATAATTTGAATTATCGTTACAGACCTGGAATGAAGTCATTAAGTCACCCTTCCCGCAGGACCCAGAAAAAAAATCACTTTCTCATCCCGGTCACCTCCTAAGATAATTAGGGTACTAATTAACCACCCATTAATTGCCAGTCACTGTAGGAGAGTGCAGCAATCGGCTATACTTAATGTCATCATTTGTGGAGCTGAGAGAGAGAGAGAGAGAGAGAGAGAGAGAGAGAGAGAGTCCTCAATTCATACTTATTATATTGCGCCCACAGATTCTATAGAAAAAAGTTTCAGATGCTTTATTTGATTCTGGTTTTGTGATGGGAGTTTAATATATATATATATATATATATATATATATATATATATATATATATATATATATATATATATATATATATATATATATATATATATATATATATATATATATATATACATACATTGGCATAAGATGGAACTTACTTTGGTACCTCATATGCGTCCCATAGCATATCTATTTTCGTGGCCTTAACTGCTTGTTGGGTACAGACTAGGCAAAACATCTCAAGATTCAAGAGGAATAGTTTTAGGACTCATGTATATTTTGCCCAAGTTTTTGGAAATCGAACCGCCAACGTCTTCTCCTTGCGATTCCTTATTTTATGAGGTTCCATGGATCTCCATTACAATTAATACAAGGGCTACTGACTAGCCATTCATCTCTGTAGTCATGGGGCAATTAGCAAAATAGTCTTTCACTACGGCCAGTGATGCTAGCTAGATGCTCATGTAACAGCTCAAAATACACAGATCTGTTTACTTTTACATTTTTGTGCATAGTAACCAAGTTAACATATATAAAAAAAGAATCTGGGCGCTTCTGAATGCAGGGCGTTTCTATTAAAAGTAACAATCAAGACTGCTTCGTCTGACCATCACAAAACCACTTTTACATATTCCATTGAACATATCTCTTGGCAAACTAAACCTTAAGTGCCGTGCTTAAAGTTCAGAATTAGTTTCACCATAGACTTCGCCATCCAACACTGCATAGTATGATAGTTTACTCATGCTGTTTCCAAGTTGATTGGTTTGCAAGCCATTTTTACGTAAAGCAAAGCAATTATGTGTGCTATCACACTAAAGTTTGAATCCTTTAGTTTTGCAATACAAAGGAATGACCGGGGAAAAGAAAGTGCACAGGGCCGCAAGAAAAAAATGGCGAAATTCAATATACAATGGTCAATAGACAACAACTACTTAGGCAGGAAGCTCTCCCCTCGACCCCGACCTTCCACCTACACAACAGGCGGACAGTTCAGAACTTGAGACTACCGACTACGTTTATTTTAATCTTTTTCCGTCATATTTTTATGTGAGTGTCAGGTATTCGCATTAGTTATTGGTGATATAATTGGCATGAAGTAATTTTGCAGTTCGATATACAATCCAAGACTTTCTACTTAGTTTAATAAGTCTATGTGAAAGAAAATAATACATAACGAATCAAACGGCTGGAGTCCTTTAATCTAATTCTGCTGTCCATCAGGTTCTAGTTGAGGTCTCAACGAGTAATTTTTTCCTTATGCACTGTCGATTCTAATTCGTCTTCCCGTCCGCTTAGTCAATAGGACATTCTGGAGAGGCAAATGGAACTGGCTGTCAAAAATTGATATCTGGATTAGTATTACTAGTTTGTTCGTTTAAGTGAAAGAGAAACGAAAAACCGTTACTGAAGATCAAGCGAGCTTAGACCTACGTCATTTAAATGATGGAATATTTCGAGGCAGACAAACAGGTTTGCAGGAGGAGGGTGGGTGTCTCCCGTACCCTCCCTTCCCTTACCTACCCCACCCCACCCGGGACGGACAAACCGGTTTGCAGGGGGTGGGTGGCTGTGTCATGTCTCCCCTCTGTCACCCAGGGGAGGGCAAACAAGACCCACACGGATTTTATTATTATAGATTACTTTAAGCGAGAAGAATCCCTGCTCCTCTCTCTCTCTCTCTCTCTCTCTCTCTCTCTCTCTCTCTCTCTCTCTCTCTCTCTCCACACAGAAAATTAACTTTATAATACATAGCAAAGATCATGTATCTTACTAAATAGTGGAGTGGGTAACTACAAAATAATAGGTGAAAAGTGCAAATGGTGATACAAGCATGAAACTTGGCTCAGCTATTCTTCTTGTCCCTTGGTCTCATTATCAACCTCCGGCCACACAAAATTTTGCCATTTTCCAAGATGGCCGACAGGTTTTCAAAATGGCGTCCTGTGGATATTTGAATATTGGTATTTAATTGATTTTTAATCACATTCAAATCCCTAAGTCACTCCCAGTTTATATTAAATAATATTAAAAACAAGCCGCCTTTATATATGTAGATACATCATTTCTCTGCATAGAAATATCCAAGATGGCTGTCACTATGTCAAAAATGTCCGCCAAAATGCCAAAAATTGGTACTTAAGCTCATATATCAGGCTAAAGGTCGGTTAATACATGGAACTGGGGTAACTTCAGCCTGCTCAGTTCATTTTTTGTAGATTAGAAATCAATTAATCCCCAGTTAATTAACTGTCATCCTCATTTAGAAAAAAAATAAAAATGGGTAATAAGCTTATAGTGTAGTGTCAGTGTACTACCAGGGCACACTGGTTGACACTATAGCTGTGAAACTCAGCATGGGGTTCAGTGCTAGCTAATGGCAGAGATTTGTTATTAGTTTCCCAAATGCTGTTTAGCTAGCCCCACTTCAAAGTTAAACCGCTGCTCCTGAATTGACAGGACGTGCCAGCGCGGGAGAGCCAAGACAAGGAAAATGAGGCTTTAGTCTTCTAGATGGTGTACAGATTACACGGAAATTAAATAGCATTGGATGAATGATCGGGCTAAGGGTAGGATTATGACATATCTGAGCCTAGTTGTATCCCATATCTGAAAGTGCATATATGTTATATAGGCGGTAAAAGGATAACATTTACCTATTAAGTTATTTAAGAATATGCCTCTTTTGTGAAATTTACATAAAAAAAATGCAAGGAACGTTATTTATCTTAATGACGTTCTAAAGATAGAGTAATTGATTTGTTCACGTTAGGACTTCAAAATTCATAAAGAAAGAAAATTTTCATTAGGCCGTTAGTTTCGAATGAAATTCTTTTGATTATACCTCCTAAGGACGAAACAGTTTTAATTATTCTATTCTAGGCAAGAGATTTTACTTAGATCCCGCTTTTCATAAGAACTAGTTACATTCCCCTTTTATATTTACTCCCTGTAGGGAGAGAGAGAGAGAGAGAGAGAGAGAGAGAGAGAGAGAGAGAGAGAGAGAGTGACGGAGGTCTTTCAGGAAGGGCAGCTTGAAGTCACATGCAGGCTCTTCACAACATTTTGAGCAGTTTGCAGCCATTACATATTCCCCCAATTTCTTCACATACGAAACGAAAAATTAATGCTAAAACTTCTATCAGGTAACCTAATTATGAAAAACAGCAATTCCGATATTTCCACGGTTGTTCAAAGAGGTTGCCGTAAGTTCCTAATTGGCAACCCACTTATAATGTTTTATAATTTTTCCCACAAATATGGACAGTATGCAATAGGCTTATGAAATGAAAATATTTGAAATATACAGCAAATTTGCCGCCATTTTGGAAAGGTGTCAGCCATCTTGGAAATGGCCAAATGTTGAGGTGGACTGAGGTTAAATTTGATTTATGGGGATATTTAGAGTTCTCATGCCAAATCTGTTGTTTGTATCACCATTTGCACTTTTTTCCCATTATGCAACTGAAACTGTGCAGAAAAGGTTTCTTGAAATGTTTGAAAATCTGGCAAAAGTAATAAAAGAAATGGGCAACCCTTTTGAGGAAGATTCAGTGGATCTGATTTTGCTAGACAGTCATGAAGTTATGGACAGCAAAGTTAGTGAATCCTTGAGATCTATGAATGGCCTTGGACAGTCACAATTCACAAACTTTATTGAGAGTCTCAAGACACCCAGCAAATTCTATAAAACAGTACACAATAACAAAATTCAGTTGTTCAGTCGCAAGATGTCTACTACAGAATCCAAGGGCAAACAATCACTGCAAACCATAAAGGATGATTGTAATCTATTCTCATGCCTCTTCATATCATGCCAGAACAGATAGTGTGATTTAAATGAATTCTTTCAACATGAAAATCATAATTGCCCACCATCACTGGCACAGAATGGACAGATGCATCAGGGCACCATGTCACAGCTGCTGCCTCTACTAGAACAGCATGCATCAGACATCCCTGACAAAGAGCCTACCGCTGATGTTATCATAATGGATGGTGCAGCTCTTATAAATGCTCTGAGACCAACCAAGGGACTACATTTGAGTCTTATGCTAAAGAAGAAGTGCTATTCAAGATTCAGAAGCACATACAGAAGTACAAGCAAACACACATTATATTTGATGTGTATAGGACAGACAGTATGAAAGCACAAACAAGACAAAAAGGAGGCACAGGAGTTCACCGGAGACTAATTAGCACAGCAAAAACTCCTGGCAACTGGGCCAGCTTCCTCAGGAATGACCACAACAAAACTGAACTATTTGCATATTTGGCAGACACAATCATTTCATCTCAAGCAGATGATACATCATGCATAATTTCCACTAAAGGGCTTGCTGAATAAGACACTGCTGACCTACAAGGCTACACTCACGAAGAGGCAGATACTAGAGTCCTTTTACATGCTGCATATGTTGCAAAGCATGAAGATATCCCAAGTGCAATCATATGTAGTACAGACACTGACGTTGTCATCATAGCAGTATCTAGCATAGAAAACTCTGGTTTGGACAAACTATGGATTAAATTTGGTAGAGGAAAAGTCATGAGGTGGATACCTATCCCTGAAATTGCAGCAGCCATGGGACCAAAAGCCTCAGTCCTTCCGTTTTCCCATGCATTTAGCGGGTGTGACATGCTGTCTGCCTTTCATGGAAAGGGGAAGAAGTCTGCATGGCAAACATGGACTGTGTTTCAGCGTGCCACACCCACCTTCACCAAACTAAGTTCAACACCAGCAGCTGTAGAAGATGAAGACCTGCAAATTATTGAAGAGTTCGTGGTGCTAATGTACGACAGACGCAATTCATATAAAAATGTAAATGAGGCTAGACTTGATCTCTTTGCAAGAAAGAAAAGAGCTTCTGATTGCATTCCCCCTACAAGGGCTGCTCTGAGAGAGCATTGCAAGAGAACTGCCTTTCAACCAAGGCACATATGGTGCCAGTCTTTAGTATGTCATCCTGTTTTGCCCAGTCCAAGACACTGCGAATGGCAACAGATTGATGGCACCTGGTTTCCGTATTGGACAGATTTGCCAACAGTAGCAAAATCTTGCCAAGAACTGAATAAGTGTGGCTGCAAAAATGAATGCCATGGCAGGTGCAAATGCTACAAATCTGGACTTAGCTGCACAGCCTTCTGCAGCTGCACTTGCTAAAACTAATTGATACATAAACATACTGGTTTCTCTCAGGCGATACATACTTTTTTATCTTTGGCGGCCATTTTGGAAATATGGTGTTCATATGGTGGCCATATTGGAAAGATGGGCTCACTTTATCTCTTCATGAAAGTACGAATGCCAAAATACAAATTCTTAATCATTATATGGACAGTATGCAACTTTTATAGGCTCATGAAATGAAAATATTTGAAATATACAGCAAAGTTGCTGCCATTTTGGAAAAGTGTCAGCCATCTTGGAAATAGCCAAATACTGAGGGGGCTGGATGTTGATTTTGATTTATGAGGATAATAAGAGTTCTCATGCCAAATCTGTTGCTTGTATCACCATTTAGGTGAGGTTCTGGCTGATTTTTCGGATATAGTCACCCTCAAAGGGGATAAGTTAGGGTTAACGAATGTGTTAGAACACAAGGTGCACCTCAAGGAGGGGACTAAGCCAATTTTTGTCCCTTTGTATAGGATACCCTTTAAGATTCGAGAGCAGGTTTAGCAAGAGGTTAATTTTCCATTGTTGGCAGTGTCTAAGAAAGATGGCTCAATCTGTGTGTGTGTCGAGTTTAGGAAGCTGAATGAAAAGACAGTGCCTGACAGGTATCCAGTTGCGTGCTTGCCAGACCTGTTTGTAGAAATAGGGTGTAGGAATATCTATTTGTCGATTGATCTTATGTAAGGGTTTTTACAAGTTCCACTCACTGATGAAAGTCAGGAATTTAATTTTCCATTCCCAAGGGCCACTACAAGTTTACATGGAGGCCTTTTGGTTTGTCAGGTAGTCCTGTGATTTTTATGAGATTAGTGAATACAGTTTTGCATGGATTGCTAGGGAAGTCCGCATTCGTCTACATGGACGACATCTTAATTGCCACAGATTCGATTGAGGAACATTTAGAGGTGCTGAGGGAAGTTCTCAGGAGACTCAGGTTGGCAGGTTTGAAAATCAAACTGGCTAGATGTGATTTCTTGAAGAAACAAATCGTGCATTTAGGCCACATCATCTCTAAGGATGGAATAAAGGTGTACAGGTATGGTTGTTTATGGGGATGGCAGGATTTTTTAGGAGGTATGTGAAAGGATTTTCTACGTTGTCAGCTCCCTTGACAGATGTTTTAAGGGAGGATGTACAATTTTTATGGGGGAGCATCACAACAGTCAGCCTTTCAACAGAGTTAAAGATGCTTTAACGAGTCCTCCAGTTTTGTGTTTCCTGGATTTTTTGTTACCTTCAACATTAGTAACAGTTGCCAGTCAGGAGGGAATAGGTGCATGCCTTATGCAGAAATTTGGTGGTAACTTGCATCCCATAGCTTTTTGCAGTAGAAAATTTAAGACATGTGATAGCAATACGAGGTTGATGGCTACAATTGATGAAGAGGCTTTTGCTGTTGTATCTAGTTAGGTTCATTTTAAGATGTTTTTAATGGGGAATAAAGTGGAAGTTCTTACAGATCACAAGCCATTGTTTGATCTTTTTAATAAGCCTGATATTTCTCCTAAGAGAGCTAGATGGTTTTTGACAATTAGGGATTTTGATGCAAAACTCAAATACATAGAAGACAGACATAATGTTGTAGCTGATGCTCCTAGTAGAAGTTTTTATGATGCAGATGGTAACCAGGCTTGTTTTGTTACTGTTGATTCTATAGATTGGGATATTAGCCCGGTAGAGAGGAAATAAGATGAAGATGAGGCCTTTGCAGATGCAAAGGCACTCCTCTGAGGTGAATTGATTAGGAAGGTTATAAGTTGCCTTTTTCAGGTCTGGAGTTAGAGGGTAATTTGTTAGTTAGGAAAGTTAGATACAGATTGAGGAGTAATGGGAATAAAGGGGATACGATATAGATTGTAATCCCGGAAGTCTTGATCCCAGTAGTTTTGGAAAAAGTGCTCTGTAAGTTTGGTAGTCCACATTTGGGGATCCAGAAGACATTTCATGAAATACATAATAAATATGTCTGAAAGAATATGTTGTCTTCCGTAGAGAGTTTTGTGAAAGGGGTGTCCTGTTTGTAATGCATACAAACCAGAGAGGATTACTTCTTGTAAGCTGGGTTCTTTTCCTATCCCTAGTAGACCATTTCAAAGGGTCCACATAGGCATTTTGGGGAATTTTTGTGAATCAGGATAAGGCTATAGGTATTTATTAGTAGTGGTAGATGAATTGACTAGGATGGTGAAAATTTTTTCACTAAAGCATAAAATGGTAGAAGTGGCTGTTGTATTTTTTAATGAGTTTGTTTGTTATTATGAGGTGCCTGAGGTACTGATTACAGATAATGGTAGGGAATTTGTGAATAAGGTTTTAGAATGTCTGGTGGAAGTTATGGGGATACAGAAAGTTACAATCCTTCCGTATAGACCAGATCGAGTTAATAGAAAAGTGCTCGAAGCTCTTAGAACTACCGTGAGTGGCAGTGATATACATTGGGACCAGTATATAGATATGGTCTGTCATAGCATTAACACTATGGTTAGTGAGCAAATTCAGATGTCTCTGTTCGAGGCATTGTTTGGTTGCCCGGGGCTTGGTACATTTAATTTGTTTCCCATACAGTCTCACAGGGATAATACGGTTAGGATGTTGATCTCTATGGCAAAAGAGAGACACGCACATCTCAGTAGTCATCTCGAGTTAAAGACACGAAAGATGGTTGAAAGAAGCAATAGAAAATCAGCTAATGTACAAATTGCAGTGGGGGATAACGTGTTCTTGAGGGTTAATGTTAGAAACCAGTTGAACTATAGATTGAGACCCAAATTTGAAGATCCGTTCAGAATCACTGAGGGGAAAAAAGGGAATGGGTTTGTTGTTCTGGATGAAAATATGGGATTAACAAGGTTAATGCATATATCTAAGATCAAGAG
The DNA here is from genome assembly GCF_040412425.1 of Macrobrachium rosenbergii. Taxonomy (NCBI): domain Eukaryota; kingdom Metazoa; phylum Arthropoda; class Malacostraca; order Decapoda; family Palaemonidae; genus Macrobrachium; species Macrobrachium rosenbergii. Next base: position 29,782,476 of record NC_089770.1, on the reverse strand, counting down.
GACAGCTTAATTGTAAAGGGGAGTTTGTGTGTTATTATGTTTTTTTTTTTTTGTTCTCTTTTCCAGTTTGGTTTAAGTGGGTTTTCTAAGAGGGTAATTTGTGGGTTTTTAAGATGTGAAGACATTGGTCTGTAGAGTTTCATGGATTCTGATTTAAATTTAGCCTGTTTTTTGTGTGCAGATGCAGAGTTTTGGCATAATGGTTGTTGTAATTTTCGTTTTGTTATTTGGGTCTGGTTATTTAAAGGTTTTTTCTTTCTCTTGTTTTTTTAGATGCTGAAATTCTGTTTGCTGATCGCTTTGGGGGTGGCGGTCTACGCCAGAGGGAAAGTACATTTGGGTCCTGGCATAATTGTCGAAGAGGATCATGAAGTATGGTTGTTGCCCGACAAAGTAACGATAAGCGTGGAGTTCAAAGACATAGGTTCAGCCAGGTTGGAACTAGAAAACTCATACAGTATGGTGGAAGAGCTTACTGAGTACATTGGATGTAATAGACAATACATGGAATTTGTCTGATTCTTTGGGTACATTGCTGATGGAATTAGGGTCACAGCAAACAGGGTGCAGGGTATGATTGCAGAAACACTGACGTGGGTTCCAGATACAAAATCTTCTGGTAATCAGGTTACATCTAGGAGGCGTAAGTGGGTGGTCCCAGTGGTAGCCGGAGTGGTAGCTATAGCAGCGATGGCTGGTGTGTCAATAGCAAGCCTAGCAAGAGTTGCAAAGCCTGTGAAGGAATTAGCTGAGCATGGAAGGGCTTTGACAACATTACAGGGGAGGAATGATAAATTACAGAAGAGTTATGAGGAATTGAGGGAATCCTTTAACGTGTTGCAGCTTACTGTTAATGAGATCCAGGTGACCTAGACGTGACTATTGTTTTGTTCATGGTGCAAACTATGCTTATTAATATTGAGAAAGGAACTGAGTCTTTATTCAATGAGATTAAAATTCAGGCTCAAGAAGTAATAGCAACCTCTCATGGACATATTTCTGGGGATGTGTTGCCTTTGGGGGTTTTAGAGTCTACTTTGAGAAACACAGTGTGTGGATGGGGTTCAAACATATTATTTACTGGGGAGCACTTGCATGGGTGTTATGGGGTTTTGAAGGTGTATTCGTCTGATAAAGTGTTAATTGTTGAAGTACCTGTTAGCGATAAGAAACCTTTTCATAGTTATATCTTCAGATCCTTTTCTAGTACTTTTAAGGGTTCAGTAGTTACAATGAATGGGTAGAGACTATTTATATTATAGAGGAGGAGTTTCAATCCTCGGCAGTTGACTATGAGGTAGGGTGTGTATTAGTTCATGATAGATATGTTTGTAATAGGACTTTTATTCTAAGGAACGTAAGCATAATGGGGTGAGAATTAGAACTTGCTCATAACAAGGCTCCTTTATATTGTGACTTTACCGAATTCCCTCACACCTTGCACTTATCATGTGGCCTCTACAAAAATGGTTACGGTGATCTACTGCTCCAGATGCATGATCTCCACCATGTGTGATGATGCTACCTGTTCATTACTACTACAAGGATTACAACTCTTCGATGGCCCTTGCAGAGTTGTCTCAGAATGGTTCCTGGTGTTAAGCAGACGAATCTATAATTCAACGACCAAGTTACTTATGAAGCACTTACACGGAAACCACAGATTGATCAAAATTCCGCCAGTTAAGGAGGTGATTACAATTCCTACACTCGCTGAGGATGGGGAGGATGAGTTTGTCTTTCCTGAATGCTACACTCTACCCGATATTATAATTTTGCTGGCCATATTAATTATTGTGATGTGTGTTTCTGTATGCATCAAATATGGGTGCAAGAGTTGTGTGAAACAGAAGCCTGTAATAGAGATTTCATTGGCAGTGACACATGGTGTGGCTGAATAATTTTATTTTCTTGCTCATGCCGAGTATTGGTCATGCCAGGAGTACGACAGCAGTGACCGAGCTATGTTGACAGCTCCTATAGAATAAATAGTATATAGTTATGAAACATTGAAATGTATGTTATATGATTTTTGATGGAATGTGCGACATTGTTAATCATGTTTAAGAAATCTTGGGGTGAGATGAACACTTGTGTCAGCATATACCAGGCTGTTTGTAAACTGTGGTTCTCGTGATGTGCAAAAGGAATTTGGGTCTTGGAAATCTAGGTGCCTCACAATGGCCCGAGTATTGACCCTGTTGACCTGTGTCGTGTCACGGGATCTTCATGTCACGAGGGAGTGGCGGGAGAATGTTCTAGAATTATGAATGTGTGCATAAGTCCGCTTGAAAGGGGGTCATTGATGGGTCATAAATTGGCATCTCGACTACAGATGAGTGATTTGGGCAAAAACTTGAATTGGTGAGCGTTCTGCCTGGTGAGGGCGCTAGGCTTTTACCAGTAAAGGTGAGAAATGATCTTTTTATTTTAAAATGCCCGATTGGACATTTTATTACTGAATATTTTTTTCCTCTTCATTGTCTTACAAATTTACCATGTATAACCTTTGGAATGTGTTGGGTGATTTTGGTAACATGGGAATTCTCCAATTTATGCATTTTTATGTCTTTGTGCTTCATTTTAAAGGTGACCTTTTGTTTCAGATGGATTTGTTAGTAGTCACATGTTAAGGGAATTTCTGACATATGACTATGACTTCAATCATGACAGACTTTGACATTATTTTTGGGAGTATGTAATGATTGGTGTCAAAATGTATTTACCAGTCCGAAAGTTTGATTTTTCATTTACTTTTTTTGCCAGAAGTTAAGGACAGTCTTTGACCTTCTCTTCTTTAATTTTGCTTTTGTTTTCTCATGTTAAGTTTGGGAATAAAAACTGTATTTTGGTAGAACTTAAGTTTCGTCTAGCCTTGATTTAATTTGAGCTATGACATGAGATAGAGGGGTAGGAGATGAAAACTAACATTCCTAGGTTGACTTCGATGAGCAGGGATGACGGTGTTGACTTTAATGTAGGTTGTTTCTTGTGCTTTGAGATTTAGGATTTTGGTTATGGAAGAAGTCGGGAGAAGGAGAAAACATATGTGTACTTATATTTTGTGCCATACTCTGAATGAATTTAGCTTGAAAGATGTTCATAGCACTTCATTAGTCCATAAATGACTTTTGGCAACTATAATAGCAAGGCACGGAGAGACATCGATCACTACCCCTTGAGACTTGATAGGGGAATGTAGTGCCCCTCTCTATCCCATGACGTCTTTTTATTTATTTGCTCATAAATATACCGGGGATTGCTGTTGGTTTTAGTTCTTATCTTTTATGTCAGCTACAACTGTAATTTTGCAAAGAAATATTAGAAAAAACATGTGTACCTTATAAAAAGTTGCTGCATCTCCCCATCTCAGTAAATCTTGTAAATATTTTACAACAAATAAACTCAGAATTTGTTACTGATTTTAGTTCTTATCTGTTATGATATTGTATGAGCTGTAATTATAATTTTACAAAATAAAATAAATTATTAGAAAAAACATTTACAGGGTTGTAAATAATCACTTTCAACTTCCGATGGAGGGTAGGGAAAAATTTTATAATTTTTTTTCTTACATCATGTCCATTTGCATATCTTCCTCTTTCCATTGATGTGCTTTTTCTTAAATTGAACAACCTTTAAGTTTGCCCGGTCTGGAGGTGTTTAATATATATTTAGCCCGTCCCATAAGGGTTAAGTATTTTTTCCTTTAAAATGACCATTTCTCACCATGGCTATATCACACATTTCTGTGCAGGTGCTTGTCCACCCCAGTTAACCATGGTTCTGTTAAAACATTCTGCCAGAAAAAAAGGAACCATCTCTGTTAAAAATCAAAGTACACTCAGTTTACAAACACACCAAAAATACGTGAGATAAATGTTGAATAATGAATGGCAAAAGAACAATCACCTAAAACAATCAGTAATTTTCCCAAGTCTCTACTCACTCTCCAGCAAATGGGAACTCCAATTCCCAGTGTGTCCAACATGTCCTTCCAGATTGACTTAACCTAGAGGAGAGTGTACATTTTCACAGACCTCTTCACACCGAGCGTTTTCATAAAGCACGAACAGATTCATGTTTCTGTTAGCACACCCACAAATCTGATTAGAACTGGACCAAAATATTCCATGGAAACTTCCATCTTTGAGCACATGTCACTGAGTCTGGGCGCTCTCCTAAGAATGTTTAGGTCACCAATGATCAATTGCTGAATCACAAAGGTAACTGTTCACTGAGCACTGAATTAACAAACACATATCCCCACTTGCGAGATTTGTTAAACATTGCAAAAGATCAATTGTCACGAGCGCGTACACAAATTCCTTCTTACACAGGTGCACAGACCTCAAACCGCCTATCATTTTTCAGCTTCTATGGTGAGGTTTCATGATTCACTGTCATTTGCACTCGTGGCAACTGCTTCTTCTTGCAGCAACACCACTACTCCCATCAAATAAGTATGATAATTATCCACAACAAGGCCAAAACACAAGGCGATGCTAATTCATGCCCATAAAGAAGGGTCAGTATATCCCATTCCTTCCTCTTGTACCAATGCCAGCAAATGTTGTAATCTCCTGTATAGCCGGTAATTCCACCACCTCATGGAAAGTACACACATTTTGCATAGAAATCCATGCCGATGAATTATGGATCCTCTCACCAACAAAGACAAGTTGCATAGACACCATCACACACACGCCATCAAAGGTGTGAACCCTCAGGAAGAAATGATGTCGACGTGTTGTGACATCATTTGTGTCAACCTCCATCTTCAAAACAAAATCACTGAAGACCATTCCAACAGCTTCACCATGGTCTTTGGGAACTGTGAAGAACATACATTCTGTAGCAGTCAGGTCAGATGTCAACCGTAACTCACCACCCCTCTAACATTACTATTCTATTAATGTACATGCTAAAAAGATTGTAATATACAACTACAAAAAGGTTCCTTAGCACCCATAGATATCCCCACAATGAAACCCCTGACTGCTAAATATACTGTTACTATCCCATAGTACCTATATAAACCACTACCAGTGAAAAGTATATTGGACGCCCATTAATAAGCCCCATTCACCAAGACTAATTCTAACGCCCCCAAAGATAAAATATCCCCAAAAAAGCGCCCTTTCGACGCCGCTATTACCGCTTTTACTTGAGATATGATCTCTCTTAGCAAAGATTCTGTGTCTTTCTCAGTATTATTAAAATTGTCGTATGAACTGAAAATGGAGCTATTGTCGAGTCTAGGTAACCCCTACGGCTAAAGCAACTGCACCCCTTTATTCGTCTCCTGGTTCTACCACACAAGAGATATAAATTATACAAATGACAAAAAAAAAAAAAAAACGTAGACAAATGCTTAATTCCACGAAGAAAAAGCAGTGACAGATTGAAAAACTCCATGGTCAATACACCCCACTTTTCAAGACTCATTATCCCAAAAAACCCAAAACAAACATTGAACTGATATTTTAATCTTTGAAATGTGTGTTGACCTCGTCACCCCCGTTTCTTCATTCAAAACTATGAAACTATTTCCCCTTCTCTCCTCTATAACCCGAAACGGCCTGTAAAATTTTGGACCCAGCTTATAGTTCAAGTCATTTCTGACATTAATCTTCAAAAATACCGTATCTCCTCCAACTGCAACTCTGATATCGCATTGCTTCTCGTGACCATTTCTTAAGTCTTTGACACCAAATTACTACTAAGACGTGCATGTCTTTCTTTAGCTGTAGCAATCAACGAATTAACTGTATCATCACAGCGTGAAGCTATGGACAACAAATCAAATGCACCCCGAACTGGATAACCAAATAATGCCTCTACAGGTGAAACACCAATGGTGTCACTTTTCCCCTTTGACTGATTATCCCCGACAATTTCACCCTTATTTCCACTTACAGATATATTCCCCTCCATTTCCTCAACACACACATATGGGACAAAATCCTCAGTTTCACCTACTGTTATACCTCCTTTACTAGGGTATGTAGAAATACTGACCCTAGTACATGCTGGATCCCCAATAAAACCCTATTATCCAAATTAACACCTCTCACCACCAAAATTTGTTCTCTTATTAACTGATTCCCCAGCGGAAAACAAATATCCACCTCTCCTAAAATGTCCAGTCTATGAGCTTGGACATCACACACTTTCTCCACTGAATGCCTTAACCAGTACTGGGAAAACATCAATTGATAAAAATCATAGTCCACTAAGCTGACTGAAGCACCCATATCCACAAAAATCAAAATACTAGACCAAGTTATGGCTGCCTTCACCACGGGCTTTGGTTCTCATGCATCTTCCAAAAGCCCTATATAACACGAACAGGTTAACCTTTCCCTTGTGGCTGATCTGCCCCCAAAAATCCTGTCTGTTTCTAGACTTCCTTTTATCTCCTTCCTGAGGAACTTTCCTATAGCTACTACCAAAATTCTGAGTCACTGGCCTAACATTGCTCTTTTTGAGTGATGGGAAAAACCGACAAGAAAGGTCTGAACAGTATTTAACTCGGCAAAACTTCTTTGTATGCCCCGGCCTGTTGCAATTAAACCAGAGAAACTCCCCATAGGGGGGTAGTGCCGTCAGTGCACCTCATGCGGTGCAATGTAGGCATTACTCAAGGTTCTTTGCAGCGTCCCATCGGCCCCTAGCTGCAACCTCTTTCATTTATTTTACTGTGCCTCCGTTCCTATTCTCTTTCTTTCGTCTTACTGTCCACCCTCTCCTAACAGTTGATTCATAGTGCAACTGCGAGGTTTTCTTCCTATTAAACCTTTCAGACTTTTTCACTGTCAATTTCAGTTTCAGCGCTGAATGGCCTTAGTGCCCAGTGCTTGGCATGTATGCCTAAATCTATAAATCAATCAATCAAAACAGCGAAAATGTGGTGTTTGATCCGTAGGTCTCCTATCACTCTCCGCTTCAGCACAAAACCCACCAGAAGCAAAGCCTGAACTTCAACTCCCAGCGTGTCCAACACGTCCTTCCAGATTGACTTATCCCAAAGGAAATTGTAAACTTTCACAGACCTCATCGCACCGAGTGTTTTCGTAACACACAAACAGCTTCATGTTTCCATTAACACACTCACAAATTCGATTAAAACAGGACCAAAATTTCCATGGAAACTTCCATCTTTGGACACATGTCACTGCATCTGAACACTCTCCAAAGAATGTTGAGGTCACCGATGATCGATTGCTGAATCACAAAGGTGACTGTACACTGAGAGTTGAATTAACAAACATATTCCAACTTGCGAGATTTGTTAAACAAACATTACAAGAGATCGTGAGTCACGAGCATGTACACAAATTCCTACTTACACAGATGCATATTTATATATGTATGTATATATATATATATATATATATATATATATATATATATATATATATATATATATATATATATATATATATATATATATATATATATATATATATATATATATATATATATATATATATATATATATATATATATATATATATATATATATATATATATATATATATATATATATATATATATATATATATATATATATATATATATATATATATATATATATATATATATATATATATATATGTGTGTGTGTGTGTGTGTGTGTGTGTGAGTGAGTACATATATAGATACATATATATATATATATATATATATATATATATATATATATATATATATATATGATTGTATATATATATCTGTGTGTGTGTTTATCCTTTGCCCTCATGTCAGACCGAAAAAAATAACCTAGATTTCATTGTTGGTTTTGACAAATTCATAGCTGATAAAAATTACAGCCAAGAAGGGATATGTTTAAAAGGCATCTTACTAAATGCAATAGCTGACCTTAATAAGAAATACCCTGTCCCCCGTAGATTTATGAGAGCCATCCGCTCACTACAAAAATTAGATGTTTTAATAAGTAGATCCGACAAAGACAGCAAAATCGTGATTATGGGCAAAGACTTTTACCTCGACAAAATCAACCAACTCCTTAATGACACTAACGCTTATGACAAATTAAGGAAAAATCCCCTCCATAACGTCCCCACAGAATTTTTTTTAGAAAAGTAAGATTAATTGGCAAAGACGTAAAGAGCATTGAACTACTGGAGAAATATAGTCATTAACCCAAAACTACCTTACGTTTATGGCCCTCCCAAAACTCATAAAGATAATCTTCCATTGAGACCTATCATCTCATGTGCCGGAGCTTTCAGTTATAAAATTTCTAAGTGGTTAGGCACATTTTCTCCAAGTCACATTAAACATTCTGAAGATTTCTGTTACAAAGTCAAAGAAGCACATGTACCACTTCACAGCATAAAACTTCTAAAATTAGGTGTAGATTCCTTATTCACAAAAGTACCAGTACAGGACGTTTTACAGTTTTTGAGGGAAAAATTATCCCCCTATTCAGATCATTTCCCACTAGTCCCAGATAAAATAATAAAGTTATTTGAGTTATGTGCATCAAACAACATCTTTTTATTCAGGGAGCCATTCTATAAACAAAAACCCGAGTGCGCATGGGCAGTCCTTTAAGTCCTGTTTTAGCCAATCTATACAAGGAATATTTTGAAACTGTAATAATAAAAGCAATAAAACCTAAAGACATGCTATGGATGAGATATGTAGATGATATCTTAACAATTTGGGATAATAAGTGGGGTAATTTCAATTAATTTCTTTCAACATTAAATGCAATACTGCCTAGCATCAAATTTAAAGTTGACGTTTTAATAGACACGACAGAATACAAATTTACCATATACAGAAAACCAACTTTCGCTCTGTCATACATCCATTTTTATAGCTATCATGACATCTCTATCAAAGTTGGCATAGCCAGCAATTTATTCTTAAGAGCCTTGCAGATTTGCTGCCCGGATCTCCTGGAAAAGGAAATTGAACTAATCTGTAAGTAGCTGTCATCTTTAAAGCACCCTGGCCATTTAACTGAAAAATCGATCCACAAAGCAAACACTGTTATCTACTGTCCCCCCGCCTTATAACAAGACCAGAGAGACGCCCAACAATAAAATAAAAATCCCACACCTGGACAGGATTAAGACGTTGATGCAGACACTTGGAAACTCTAACCCTTTTGCTTTTACCGACCCAAATACCTTAGCCAAATCTCTGATTAACGTCCAACAAAAACCAGTTCCCAAAGACACAGAAATTTACGAAATCCCTTGCCTCGATTGTGACCAATCTTATATTGGTTTCACAGGCAAATCACTCCCCCAAAGATTAATACAGCATAAAACATGAAGGTTCAGTTAGGTACGGACAACAGAGCTCAGCTATTTTTAACCACATAAATAACCATAACTACAGAATGAACTGGAATATGTCTCATATAATTTATAGCAACAATTGTCAGTTAAAAAGCCAGATGGTGGAATCAGCCTTGATTAAACAAAGAAATGCAATGAATCTCTCGAGAGGCGCCTGGGATTCAGATATTATAGATAAAATCTTCCTCCAACCAGCGAGTGACTTAACAGCTGACTTATAGATCTTTTGGTATAAATACCGCTTTTCTGTAACTTTGTCTCATTCACTATTTGCCTGAGGAGAGAGACAGTTACTCTCTGAAATATAGCCTTTTTTCCACATTTTGGTATTTCTATGGGCTCCCTTATATTTGATGGAATTCTTTTTTAATAGGAAATACTTCACAGTCATATATGAAATGACTTTTATAATGAACTGTGTGACCGTTTTATTGTTTTGGATGACAGATGGGTTGTTTATGCATTTTACTTTAAATAACCGGGTGTCCATGGTTGGACCTTATTCAGTAGATACTCATAGATATGTGTGAGTCATTCGATTTCATTCTTTCATCGCTTATTTGAAGTTATTTCCGTTATTCCTGTCAAATAAAGTTTAGTTTTGTAACTCAGTGTCTCATTCCAGTAGGCCTTGAAATTTAGTTAGATGAAATGGATAACTTATGATGTGAAGATGAGAGATCAGCTGACACAACAAGTCGGCTCTTGCTACCAAACTTATCTCAGAGTAAGTCAAATGCTAACTTTTGTCCTTAAATCAGAGAAATAAATAAAATACCGGTAAGATATACACACACACACACATAATAATAAAATATATATATAATATATATATATATATATATATATGCACACATATATTCATAATATATATATATATTCATATATATATATATATATATATATATATATATATATATATATATATATATATATATATATGTTACGGAACAGAATCATTTTTGAATGTAGCGTATCTTAGCGATACCTCAGGAAAACCAAAAGATTCAACCCATGATCAAACATTTTTTTCTCCCCTCTCTCTCTCTCTCTCTCTCTCTCTCTCTCTCTCTCTCTCTCTCTATGTGTCTATAAGAAGCTCATTTTTTCTCTCATGTTTTAAAGAAACAATCGTTTACAAAAATAGATTATTCAAATAACCCAACAAGAAATGAATAAAACAAAGCAAAGATTAAAATACATAAATAAATGAAAAGAGATTTCTAAACTGAAACACTTCTGATTAAAGAATTTAAAATGTCTTTTTCTTAACAGATAAAAAAACAGTCTGTTCCACATGTTATTCAAACAAGTCCACAGACATCTGTGATTCATGAAAAAACTCCCATATGTCTTGAAATGTAAAATTTTATTGAACAAAATAATTATTTGTTTAATATATTGTTCAAAAAGCAGTAATGATTAAAAGTCATAGTAAAAATCACAAGTTCACTTGAATTTGAGACTTGGCATAACTGTTCTGTGGAGAGAAAGCTGTGACTGATAGTTTTGAACCATTTTAGGGCAGATTTTGGCATAATAGATCCCAAACATCCTGTACTGACAGTTGTTTCTCTGAAAGAAACTATTTCTGAATACAAATTTTGGCCTAGTTCCTCTCGCTCCCAAAAAAATTCTTTCCACACCTAAAGCATTGAAGCTATGAAATGACATAGATACTATATATATATATATTATATATATATAGTTATTCATATATAAGATATATATATATATATCAATTTATATATTTCTTATATATATATATATATATATATATATATATATATATATATATATATATATATATATATATATATACATATATATATTTTTATTTGCGTATATACATATATATATATTATATATAATATGTGTCATATATATATATAGATATATAACAATAATGTATATATATATATATCATTTATATATATATATATATATATTTTTATAGTATATATATATAAATATATATATATATATATATATATAGTATATATATATATATATATATATATATATATATATATATATATAAGATATAATATATATATATTATTAATATATATATATATATATATATATTTATATATATATATATATATATATATATATATATAAATATATATAAAATATATATATATATATATATATATATATATATATATATATACATATTATAATGTCTTACATTCTACAAACATGATATGTGTCTCTAAGAAGATTTTTATCCAGATTGCTTGTTACACATTTGTTCTGATAAATTGTACCTTTCTGAAATTTTTTTTTTGTTTAATTCCAGTATATTAAAGTGTTGTGGACTTTTAACAAGTTGTTTGGGGTGATTCTGAAATATATCTTGAAATGTTTTCATTAATCCCAAGTAGAATTGGGATGAGGAAGTGAGAGAGTGACAGTTGACATGCTGACAGCCGACTTATTATGTTTCCAGGATTTGGGTCTGAAAGGTTTACTAACTTCTCTCTGTTTGCCCAGGTGTTTTGATTGATTGGGAGATGTCGATCATAAATAAGAGCTCTGGCATATTTCCTTCTGAGCCTTAGAATTCTCTGTGTTTATTCTTTGGGTATTCTGTAGAAGAAGAATAAGGTGTTCTGTGAATTCCCTATGTGTATTCTTTGATTATTCTGGGAGGGCTTGAAGATAAAAGAGGAGTACTAATCAGAAACAGTTAGTCAGGCAAAGGGGTTGCTGGCATAAGGTTATCTCTCTCTGTCTCTCTCAATTACCATTCATGTGTAAGGGTGTTATACTAGTTGCTTTCCTATTTGTACAAGTGTTGTTAAATTCACCCAAGAAGTATATACATTTTGTAAGAGTGATCTAAGGTATTTATATTGTGCAAGCATTGTGAAAATGTGTTTTACTATTTTCTTTGAAGAAGGTAAGATTCTTACTTGATATGTTTTGTGCTGTTATTGTGAAAGAGAATTGTTATTTTGATAAGAAGTGGATAATATCTCTTATGATGAATTTTAATGTATCTTGCTGCTAATTGTATATCATTGTGTATATCACTGTGACTTGGCAGCGTTGTCTTTGAGAAAGTCTTAGGAAGACGTGAGTTTAACCTTTTTTAAAAGTGAAGGTAATCTTTTGAAAGATTGATATAATCTTTAAACATATTTTTGTCTTAGTGGAATGGCTGTTGGTACATTTCCATTTTTGCAAATTTCATTCTTATAAGTCTGTGTTATCATATTGCTCTAATTTTATCATTACACAGTGTGTTCCAAAGTTTTGTGTTGGTGATTGCTTAACATTTTGTCAGTGCATTCTTATTATTGAGATTTCAGTGAGTACTTGTATTGACTTCCATTTATTAATGTTTTAGTGAACACTTGTGTTGGGTTTGATTAATCAGGTATATGTTTAAAACTTGAGTGAAAGTTAATGGTTTGAATATTACTTAACAAAATTGCTTTCTTAATAAATTAAAGTTTTATGAATTAATCTTGATTAAGAAATACTTAAATCTTACACTGTTGTCAAATAACAGTAAATCTTTTTGAGATTGTAAATTCTGCATTTAACGTTTGAACTTAGAAATAAATTTGGCTGTTTAAAGTTTTAAAAGCACAGTGTTTCATTTTGACCACCAGCGATTAGAGAAATTAATGAAAGTGTACAAGGTAAGTGATTATATATGTTTGTTCACCTGAGACTTATCTAGGTGAAATAGAACCAGGGAAACTGTTATAGTGATTCTTGAAGTGATGCCCATTTTCCACTAGTCTGTTTATAGCTTGGTGGTTATTATCTCACCCATAACTTGATAGTTAGATTGATTTTCTCTAGTGATAAGTAAGTTTTATGGGATCACTGTACCTTTAGAGTATTCAGTCTTAATAATTTTGTTATGAGGTTTCAAGTGTCTGGTCAAAGTGAGGTAACTTTTTGGTCTAATTATTTGTGCAATAACCAGGTGCTTGATTACTTTGAAAACAATATATATATATATATATATATATATATATATATATATATATATATATATATATATATATATATATATATATATATATATATATATATATATATAACATGTGTGTGCATGTGTGTATTGATAGATAGATAGAATCTGAGGTAATATTGGAGCAAAAATGACAAAAATAAACCAGGTAAAATTATGAATGGACTAACAGCACATATTCATGCGTAGCCATCCAAGTTCCCTGCACCTCAGAAAACTATTATAACGAGAGTGGGAATGGATGGAGATGAACGGGATAAAAATCCAGAGACAGGAAAAAAAAATACATATTTTTGTCTCTATCTCCTTCCTCCATTTCCCCTGATGTAAAAGGCAGAAGTGTGTTAAACTCCTTTTTTATTTTGTTGGAGGAGCACTACAACACCAAAATCTATTTCTGGTGGCAGAGTATCACGTCGAAACAGTCTCTCTTTTCGGTGAAGTAAAAGTACGACAGATGGAAGCAATACGACTAGGAAAGCTGAAGCTTTTATCTCTATTTCGAGGGAACAATGCCAGGTTAAGTCCTTTATCTTCCGGAATTAGTAAGCAATAAATCAATTTTTTGTGGGAAACAATAGCGTTTATTATTACGTACAATAAATGATACTTGAAATGCTTATATTTCAGAAGAAGCATAATTCTGTTAGATTTTTCTTTATTTTTATTACTTTCTATTCTTACTTTTTGGCTTTATTTATTTTATTATATGTTTCTAATTGTTTTTCTAAAATTAAATTTTAATCATTTATTGTTATTATCTTTACCATGTTGAATTTTATTTTATTGTTTTTGTTTTTATTCTATTAAATGCAGGTATAGGGAAATGAAACATCACATTAAAAACATGAACTACAAGAAGAATGCCTTTAACCTCCTTATTTTATGTAAGACAAAAATCCTTGACTTTATTTAGGTGGGATTACCGCTACACAAAAAAGATTTATCTGAGGCAAAGGGAAGACACGCAAAAAAATTTCTTTTTCTTCTTTCCGTTTGAGAAACAAAGCAGCTTTACTTCGACTAGTCCTCATCCTGCCCTAATGCCAGGGGATGAGGAAGTCTTTGCCTGATACCTCCTCTGGAGGCACGCTGATATTTACAGCGTCGTCAAAAAGCTTTTGGATCACCAGGTGATGCAAAGGTATAAAAGATGAAATACTTGAAAAAGTATATATAAATTTTGGGGGGTATTATATACCCCCCTCGGTATATATATATATATATATATCTTTATATATATATATATATATAGAACATATATATATATATATATATATATATATATATATATATATATAATATATATAATATTTATATATATATATATATATATATATATATATATATATATATATATATATATATATATATATTATATATATATATATATATATATATATATATATATATATATATATATAATAATGAAATGCATTTATTTTTCGGTATATAAAGAAATAACAAATCATAACTATTTTTCTTCCACAAATATTAAAATTTATGTAAAATGTTTCACGATGCAAAAGAGAAATCCCAAAAACTACCATCGAACGTGTTCTTGATCCTCCAAAATGAAACTGAAGTCAAAGAAAAGAAGAAATTCGAGAGCAATCGGATGTAGGGTGAGAGCTCAAGGCAGAGAAATCTATTGTGAATATTCCCTCTATCCCAAATGTGAAAGGAAAGGCGAAACCTTCTTGGAAGATGTCTTTGAACGCCTAATTGGATGATGCTTTCCATAGAAGATCTAGATCTAATGTAAATACAAAAATAAATCTTTTCAAAAGAGAAATTATGGGAGATATTCAGTTTGAGCCATGGTTTAAGTCATTCCTTTTACCTAAAAAAAAAAAAAAAAAAAAATCTCCAAAGATAAATGTTGACTGAAAAAAATCTTTGGGATGGTTACTCTTTTCGCTTACAGTTATGGTACGGGTCTTTTTTTTCTTGGCTTTCCGAAACACATATAGATCTGAAAATTTGGGCACCGGCTACCGCGCAACCAAGACCCCGTGCTGTCATAGGGTCACCTCTATCCAACAACAACAACAATTTGGATGAAAGAATGGGCAGCTCTTTACAAAACGCCCCCTCCATGAAACAAATAATTCCAGCTAATCACTTTCACTAGCTGTGTCCTCAAACACAAACACACACTCACAAAAATGTATTACTAATTTCCCGCTGCCTTCTTAAACAGCATTTCAGTTATCACCAAAGAGAAATAAAGAAATGGTTGCTCCTCGAGGGTTCTCATAAGGAAACGCTCCTTTCAGGTGGGAAGTCTCCTCCAGTGAAACTGTAATGCAGCGAACTCATTCGAGGGCTCTTGGAAGCCATGAAACGTTCTGTTATTACCGTCAGGGCTTCTCTCATTTTGACGCTCTAATGATCTGCAGCGGTTTTTCTCACGTCACGAACGTGGCTCCATTTGGTTATACCCATTCTTTGCTGTGAAGCGATAAGCTGTCTATCTAAGTATCTCTGCTTGAATGGTAATTTCCTTCATATAGATTTAGACTGGAAGATATTTCAAATATGAAATCTTATTTCCATTATCCAGTCTCTCTCTCTCTCTCTCTCTCTCTCTCTCTCTCTCTCTCTCTCTCTCTCTCTCTCTCTCTCTCTCTCACCATTCTGGGAAAGTAGTCTCCAAGAAAGGAAAGAAAGAGAGTTCTTGTACAAATGTGAGTGTGATCGAAAGGTGTATTTGGAGTTCCATACTTATTTGATATATACCGAAGCAAATTTTAACTATAGATTTGTTTCATGGGTATACAGGCAACTTCTTTTTGCCTCACTGTTTAATCGTCATGTCACCGCAACATGATCTTACCCTGCCTACAACGGCTGGATTTTACACTACCCACCAATGTTGCTTTTCTTGTATGAATGTCAAAAAATATTTATTTGAAGCGAGCTCTTTTTTTCTTTTAAAGTTCTAATCTTTTGGTGCATTTTTGTATTCTGTTCAGTAAGGTATTTTTCTTTTCATTGATTTATGTCTATGTCGTTTAAACGGGTCCATGGCTCAAGAATTTCATGATCATAATGTTAAAGGAATAAAGTCCACAGAAAATTGCCTTACCTTGCTACTACCACTGTGAATGAATGAATGAATAAATTAGTGAATGAATTCCTTGCACTGTATCCTTCTTTTCATTGCTATTTTGAATGATTAATCAATAATTTGATCCATTTTAGCAATAACAGTCATTAAAAAAAAAAAAGCTAATGAGTATCACTGATTTATTCTGGCTGAAGTAATTAGAGTGAGTGGATGACAGAGAGAGAGAGAGAGGAGAGGGAGAGGGGGATTGCAGAGGGGGCCATGCCAGCAGTAATCTTCTTGCAATTGCTATCAACATCGTATTCTGTCCTTCAACAAATAAGGGCTACATGCAACGCCAATAAGCTCTTGCCATTTGTCTCTTTCTACCATTTTTGTTAGGTAATGGAGGGTTGTTGATGTGTTTGTTTTGTCTGAAGTATGGCTGTTTACGTCGACTTATTTGTTTGGTGATGTTTTAACGAAAACAATTTACTGGGGCTATTTTCAAACACCTTCCAGTAGCGCTGAAAAAAATCGCAGAACCCCACAATTTTGTAAAATTGTTTTTATCATTTTTAAATCGAACAGGGTATTTCAATTGTAATCCTAAGCCAGAAACACATCAAAGTAATCGAACACAAATTGTTAGTGCGAAGCGGCCATCAATATTAAACGCTGCACTTTTCCGAATTTAATTCACTTTATTCCACAGGGAAAACCGAGGTGATAAACTTCTGGAAAATGTGTTCTGGCACTTTGATAACAGAAGGCTTCACTTACATCGCCATTAGCACTGGACTGACCTTTTTTGCTTTGGTGAACTGTTTTTATTTGTTCATTTATTCTTTTTTTCGGCAAAACCCATAATGTGAAGAGTCTCTCTGCTGTTTGTAGTTGGAGATCTTGTTAAGTAATATTCGTTCGTCTTTATATAATTACTGAATAGTTATCTAGAGAACTAATTATTAATTTTAATGTTTGCGTAGTTATTCAACTCGATATGCTTCACTTTTTTTTATTTCATTTTAAGTTATTGCATTATTATTGTTCGCTTATACTTGCGTCAATGAACGATTAGATGTGTTTTAAGGTTTATTTTATCTACTCTTTGCTTTGCTTTCTCCTGTTGCATGTCTAATTTTATAAATGAAAGGAAATTTTCTCTGCCTTTTTGTTGACACATTTTAATAATATCTTTGGCCCACTGTTCTCTCGGTCATATAAAACTTTATGATTGAGACTTTTTCAAATGAAAGATGTTTCTTGAAAAAGTCCAACATAAAGTTCCAGAGAGAATCCTGATCCACTGCAGGCTTATAAAGACTTGGAGCTCTAGAAACATATCCAGCAGGTAATGTGCTTAACGTCTTAATTTAGAAATTCTTACGATGCTTTGTCGAATTTCTTAAACTTTCCTTTTATTGTGGCGATGAATCACCACCAAAAGGTTACGGCGGCTTCTGGTTTTAGAAAAATTCTGAGGAATATTTATATAAAAAGAAAGTAAATGTTCAAACTAATATGGGTTGAAGTTTGCTCCCGGGGAAGAAAGAGACAGCTGTTAGAGGGAAAGAGAGATAAACAGGATAAGGGAGAGAGAGAGAGAGAGAGAGAGAGAGAGAGAGAGAGAGAGAGAGAGAGAGAGAGGTCATTGCTCTAGCAGTATTTCTTAACGTTGTCGGCTACGTTTAACCAAAAGATCTATTAGAGGCAGTAAAGTCAGATGTTCCATTAGTTTCGGAAGTTAAGAGACATTCAAAGTTATCGAGATGTCATTTTGCTTCTCATTTATTATCATCACTTTCAGTATCATGTTCTTACAGTTGTTTATTATATTAAATTGAAATAAGTGTTTATTCTTTTTTTGTACTTCTGTTAAAATTACTGTATATATATATATATATATATATATATATATATATATATATATATATATATATATATATATATATATATACATGTTATTAGATATATATATATATATATATATATATATATATATATATATATATATATATATATTTTATATATATACTATATATATATATATATATATATATATATATATATATCACACCACTGTAAACGTCTCTTTTAAAATATATATTTTTTTAAGTTGACAATAAGTAACAGTACGAGGAATCAGACTATAGTGACGCACTAACGAAATCTTGGCCGATTTCGTTAGTGCGTCACTATCGCTGGTTCGATCCCACGGGACGGTGGACTTTATATATGAAAATATATTATTTCGGAGTGTAGATGAATGGTATTAAAGGACTATATATATATATATATATATATATATATATATATATATATATATATATATATATATATATATATATATATATATATATATAATAATGTCTGTGTATGTGTACATATGTATATATAAATTTATTTAAACCTCTTTTAAATCATTATATTTTAACAGTGAGAATTACTGGGCCACCTTCAAACTTCTTGCAATGAAGTAAAATCACAATCTTATCACCTTATCATTTTATAACAGTGACTTTATTATTATCATGACGATTAATAAACAAATATATAACCGTTCATTATCTTATTCCAAAGTCCAAACCAAGTCGAGGAAATCGGACAAAAACTTGTTAGGGCGAAAAGCCCAACTTTATCAGGCTTTGTCCGCATCCGAGTTCATGGAATAATCTCACTGGAAAGTTTGTCCTGTCACTCCATCAGAAGGACTATTGACTACGCTGTTGCTTTTGCGAACGATGACATATTTGTTTTTCTGTTGCTTTTGCGAGATCCAGAACAACAAGCTTGCTTCCGCTGTTTTATAGCTTGTGTTGACGTAAACACGGTGTAAAAAAAATTTATTTTCATTTGAACTTTCAGTTATCAAGTATATAACTAATCAACAAGGAGTTGAGTTCAGTCGTTAGTTGTCTTGAAGTAAAAACTAAATTTGATTTGATTGTCCAATTTCAATATTACATAATCACTTGACCCGTTAATTCATTTTTAGTGAGTTATTCATTTTCTTAAGAATTCACATTACGACTTCAAATAGTGTCTGTATAAAATACCTTCAGAAGAAAAACGTTGCATAAGATTACTGCTTTTGTCAATGAAATTGAGGGGAGGTAATGTTTCCATGATCGTTTTTAGTTTTTTCTACATGTTAAGAGAAAACCTCCAGAACGGGTGATCACATCTGGAAGACATTTGATTAAAACTTATTTCGTGGCCACAGCAACATTTACCTTTAATCTGAAGTCGATGACGAACTTGTCAGTTCTATTATTTATTCCTGGGCTAAGAAACTGGACCCACTAACACCTTCCTCAGACAAGGTAAATCAGGTGCTTTTGACGAATTCATGAAAATTCCGTTGCCCACCTGGATCCGGTGTGTAAGAACTTGGGCTCATAGACTGAGGTATGCATTGTAAAAATGTTTCACGCACATATGTATTCATTGAAGTGTAAATTTTGAATAATATAGTTCAGGCTTTCTGAAGACGATGTTAAATAACTTTCGATTATAGTTTTCAGTAGTTCTCCGATTTCTCACCAGTATTACAGATAACGTCAGAGGAGTCAGACGAAGACCTGAGTCGGCACAAAAAGGTCGCCACCATTCTATAGAGCTCTGCTTCTCATTTACATAATTCCGCCGAGGGAAGACCAACATATAAGCTTTTGGAAAAATGTTTTAGGACCTCTCATTACCTGCCATTACAGGGAAAGCAACAAAGTAGCTTTTTTTACAAACTTTATTTATATCTATATACTACTGGGCGTGCCACTCATCGAAATTTGAATGTCGTGCAAATTCAGAAGAAAAAAAAATCTTTTGCGCGATATTAAAGAAAGTCTAAGCTGTGGAGTGTTTAAAGCACCTACTGTCACTTTGTGTCAGGTCGTGAGTGTCCCTAGTTTTACAGACTTCTTCTTCTTCTTCTT
>NC_089770.1:29744648-29757148 GCF_040412425.1 Macrobrachium rosenbergii | reverse complement strand
ATATATATATATATATATATATATATATATATATATATATATATATATATATATATATATATATATATATATATATATATATATATATATATATATATATATATATATATATATATATATATATATATATATATATATATATATATATATATATATATATATATATATATATATATATATATATATATATATATATATATATATATATATATATATATATATATATGTATATATATATATATATATATATATATATATATATATATATATATATATATATATATATATATATATATATATATATATATGTACTGTAGAGAGGACTTGGGTGAGGATCACCTCGTCGAGGCCATCGTGTTTTAATGGCTTACAGTTTGAGAGAGGAATGAGCACTCACATCTCAGTTTTCCCTCCTCTTCTCTCTTTCTCTTTCAACTTCGTTTTTAAATTTTTTTATTCTTAAAATTTTTATTGGTTTTTATTTTTATAATTATTTTCTAATTATTATAACTGTTTAAATTTTTTAATTTATTTATATTCTTTTTTTATTTTTACCTTTTCTTTTCATTTTATTTATTTTTATTCCTATTTTAATTCATTCTATTTTTTCATTTAATTAAATTTTCTTGTTCTTTTATTTTCATTTTCATTTCTTTTAATTTTTCATTCTTTTTATTTATTTATATTTAATTTCGTCTTTTTTTATTTCTCATTGTTTTATTTTTCTATTACTATTTTTATTTAGCTTTGTTTATTTTTTTCTTTATTTTCCAAATTTTATTAAATTTTACTTTAAATTATCTATTTATTTTTGTATATATTTTAATTGATGTGTATTTATTGTCAATTATTTTCATTTGTTTTATTAATTTATACTTTCCAAATATTATTGATTTTAAATTTTATTAGATTTTTTTTTTTTCAAATTTGATTTTTCGTATTTATTTTCATTATTTATATTTTCATATTTTTTATAAATTTTTATTTATGTTTATTTGTTTTTACCCCTTTTCATAAATTTATATTTTTTTATTTTTGCTGATTTTTAAAAAATTGTTATCTGTTTTTTCTTTTATTTAGTTATTTTTATTTATTTTCTTCTTTGTTTAAATGTATTAATTTTCATTTATTTCCTCTTAGTTTTATTTTCACTCCTTTATATAAATTTAAATTTTTGCATCCGGTTTTTTTTCAAAAATTTATGAATTTTTATAAATTATATGTATTTCTTTTTGTTTTTAATTTTTTATTTTTACTCATTTCTTAGTAGTTGCCGTCATTTTAATTATGTTTTTTTCAGGTTTAATTATTTTTAATCAAATTTGTATATATTTATTAACTATTTTCATATTTAAAATCTTCATAAGTTTTCTTATATTTTCATTTATTTTTCATTAATTTTCTTTGTGTGTTGAAATTTATAGGAAGACTTAAAATTTTAAATAACCATTAGAGATTAAATAAAAATCAGAGTTTATCTAATAATTTATTTACAATAAAACTTGCCCCACCATTAAAATTTAAGAGTAAAGAGAATAGCACTTTACGAATTACACAAATGGCAATTTATGATGGCTGCTGTCGATAGATTCTGACGACTTGCAAACGAGCAACTTCCAGAGACCTATTGGCCTATCAGGAAGTAGGATGTAATCCCATTTGCTAATCTTCCCAATTTAAGACCTCCAATGCGTCTATAATCAAAAGGTAAACAGTTGTTAACGACTTAACTATGAGGTTAGAAAAAATAGAAGTAGGCTCTTACTCTTACTCAAAAGAAAAACAAAAAGAGAGAACCATTGAACAACATAGTTTTGTCATTAAGAGTAATAAAATGAAATTATTTCTAGACAATGCAAAGGATTTATTATTTTAACGGGTAGCGAGAAGACCTATTTTCGTGAAGGAAAATAATGGGAAGCTACATGGGCGTGAGACGTTACACCAACAAAACCGACCCACCTGGTAACTTTTTCCATCTGGCATAGACGAAATGCTGTCTTGATGAAAGATGACAAATTCACGATCCTGCTACTCCAAGATGGTAAGAGAGGCATGATTCCATTCGGCAAACCTTTTAAAGGTTCATTTCTTGAGGAGTCTTCATCTATCCAACAATAAAAGTAAGCTTGGCAAGAATTGCCAAAGTTCCGTTGAAATACACTTTGTTCACGTTGAAAATTTTGAGAATACTGCTCCTCTGTCGAGAGCTCAGTGAAGAAGACTGGCTCTCTGTTGAGAGCTTGAAGACTTTCACGGTTGAGTGTTGGAAGAAGACTGGAAGAATACTCGAAGAATACTGCTTTTCCCAAGAACGTTGATGAACAGT
The DNA here is from genome assembly GCF_040412425.1 of Macrobrachium rosenbergii. Lineage (NCBI taxonomy): Eukaryota > Metazoa > Arthropoda > Malacostraca > Decapoda > Palaemonidae > Macrobrachium > Macrobrachium rosenbergii. The sequence goes on along the minus strand of NC_089770.1, from coordinate 29,754,819 downwards.
TCAACTTCTGAAACGAGTGTTCAAGGAGTATTCACTTGTTCTGGGAGGAAGTCGAAACTTGGGAATATGGAAACAATTTTTAGGTCATTTTGCTTTTGTAACGTATAAGGAAAACAAATAAAGGTTTAAAATCTGAAATGTTCTAATTTACACGCCACATTTTATTGATCTTAATAACAAAAACCATAAAACAAATTTTACCACAAAAAAAGGTCCATATAAGCAAATTACGACTTAAAAAATGTACAATACGTGTTATGTACTTATTACATAAAATGGAAAAGATTTTCCAAAGGGAAATTTTTCCATACTGGCAGGAGGGGATTCAAATTTTATTTAAATTTGAATTACATAAAATGGAAAAGATTTTCCAAAGGGAAATTTTTCCATACTGGCAGGAGGGGATTCTAATTTTATTTAAATTTGAAGATCATAAATAAATGAAATATAAACAAAGCACACCACCACCAACAAACTAGGAACTACAGCAAAGATGATAATCTCAAAATCTAAAAAAAAAAAAAAAAAAACCTATGCAGTTTCAAAAATATCAAACAAGATCCTGAGAAATTAAGTCTGTAGTCCTTTACGACTCTCCAGAGCAGCGGCTCTTTGAGACCTAACTATAGAATATCATCCTTACTTTGAAGATTGTTGTGAGGAGTTTCAGACTCCTCTGAAAGTATAGGACTTAAAATTGGAATGAGATTCAAAGCATGACTTTTAGTTACTTCCCTAGAACAACCTTTCATCACGGTTGCTCCAGTAACTTCACCACTTTCATTAATTTGAACATCTTTAACTATGCCCATTGGATAATATTGTGGCTTAGACATAGGCTCTTTAATCATGACAATATCCCTTTCTTTTAAAATTGTATGTTTTACAGGTTGGAATCTGTTCTTTTTTATTTGTTGCCTGCTTAATGAGAGTACTCAGAAATTCACTTTCATATAATTGTTTCAGTCTCTCACGAACCCTTCTAATTTCCCCATAATTATCCAATATAACACGTGATGGATCATCTTTAAACCAGTCAGGATCAGGATCTACCTCCTGTAACTCTGGAATTATATTAAGAGAATTCAGATCATACCCTTTAAAAGTAATTCTGGAGTAATAGGTTGTGGAAGGGCTTCACCAATGGATGTTCTAAGTTCTTCTTTAAAGGCAATTGGTCTTCGATTAATAATGTGTACGGTTTGAGCAATGAGAAACTCAAAATCCTTCAGAGTTAACACATTATTTCTAATGGCTCCATACTAACCTCTTACTCATTTTTACACAAATTTCAACTAATGAACCAAGTTCACTTTGACCTTTATAAAATTGTTCAAACTTCAAAGACTTAACACCAGACTCTTGAAAATACCTCTGAGTATCAAAATCACTTAAAAATGATTGAATTTTATTTCCTGCAGCAACAATTTGTGTTCCTTGATCTGATATACAGTATTGAGGAACTCCATGCTCAAAGGAGTGCAACTGAAAAGCTCTCAGGAACTCATTAGTACTCATGTCAGAACAAACTTTTAAATTCACAGCCCGAGACCACATGCAAGTAATGACTAGAACCCAAACCTTAGATTTCTTATTATCATGATAAACATTAAAGGGACCCATATAATCCAAAAACTACAGCTAAAAGGAATTTTCACTGGATTAACACGGATATCACGATATGAACTTTGGTTGATTTTGATAGTTCTAGCATTTACCTTTCTACAATTCACACATTTTTTCAAAATTCTTTTGACTGTTGAAAATAACTAGGTATGTAAAACCTTTTCCGCATCTCATTCATGACGGAATAAATACCTACATTGTTATGTTTGGCATGAATATCAGATATTATTAGTTCCGTAATTCTACTGTCCTTTGGCAAAAGAATAGGAAATTACAAGTCCTTCCATTTTTATTAAACCTTTCAAATTTGCTTACTACTCTTAGAAGACCATTCTTATCTTTATAAATGTTAAGCTGTTTAATCAAATTTGGGATATCTTTTGAGGATTTTTATTAGACCGAAAGTACTGGAACAATTCGGGAAAAGCCAATTCTTGTTCTGTTCTAATTATGTGCAATCCAGCCTCTTCAAGAAAATTCTTATCTTGCATTAAACTAGAAAGAGACTTGGATGTCTCTTTTTGACCTTTAATTTTAAATTATGAATGTATTGTAAAACCTTGGCACATATATTTTCATGCCGTTGAAACTGGAACACTCATCCTCATGGATTAAATGTCCAGATATTTCACTACTGGCACTACCAAGGCTTGCAGCAACACACTCCTCAACATCAACACCTGATGCAGAATGTGGACTAGGCACCATAAAGGACAAGAAATCCGAACTCCTCTCACTATTGTCAGTATTCAAATCAGGACCAGTTATATAATTTGTTTTACCAATTGTCTTGAAGAAACACAGCGGGTTATGAAATCAGCTGGATTAGATGAACCACTTACAAAAGAGAACTTTACAGGGTGAATTTCACAGAGCTTGGCAATATGGGCAACTCTGTTAAGTACAAATGGAGTGCGTTTTTGCATTTTGTCAAACTTTACATTATACGCACTAACCCAAGACAATGCAACTAAACTATCTGAGAAAACTTCCAACTCTTCAATGTTAATGGGCTTCAAACAAGATGGTCCAGTAAGATCCAAATAAATTTCTGTGACCACTTGAGTAGCCAAATCAATTGCATGAACTTCTAAGGAGGGTATAGACTTCGATTCAAGTTGAACATTAACAACCCTGTTCTTTGCACACACAAAAGACAAGTAATTCGTCACTAAATCTTGAATATAAACAACAACTCCAAAAAGGGATTTACTGGCATCGCAACAAGCAATTAGTTTAAACCGACTATTACGGCTTCCAACCACTCTTGGTATACTAATTGGCAAAGAAGCATTTGCCTGTTTCACTATATTCTTCCATTCTCGCTGAAGTTTCTCAGGCAACAAATCATCCCAACCCATGTCTTTACGACATTGAAGACCATGCATGAACATACGACTTCTATTAAGGATTGGTCCATTAAAGTTATATAAATCATACTGAGAGGCTATTGATCTCAGGATTGTCCTCTTTGTACTCGCAGATTCATCAAGACAAATAGGTTTAGTGGACAAGGTATCATCTAACCGATCCCATACAGAACCCAAAAGTTTAACCTTTCCTTGAGTTTTAGAACCCTGGTTGGCATCTATTTCCCTCTGCAACACTTCATCATTAGATGCCAATTGCTGAAGATGAAACTGGTAGGGATTAAAAATGGAATCCAACAATAAATATGCTTTAACCAATTCATCATGGGTATCCATAGATACAGCACCATTATCCATGTACAAATTTTGATAAAGCAAAGCTTTTAAATTTTGAAGGTATGCCTCATCTTCCTGAGCATCTACTACTAATATCTTGTAAAGTGCTAATAGTAACAAAGTTGGAGCACATCGCAAACCAAATGGAAGTCGAACATTCTGAAACCAACAAAAGAATAATCATTTCTTTCCACATTACGAAACCAAAGGCATAGCAGCCTATTTGAATCAACCTCATTAAGAGCAATTTGATTGAACGCTTTACTTAAATCATACACAAGCAAAAACTTATCAAATCTAAGATGAATTAAAGCTGAAGATAACTTTTGATTCAGATTAGGACCACTATGGATAGCCATATTGTGAGAGATTTTCTTAGCATTCTTATCTTCCTGGTAAAGATTAGAAAGATAGACAACTCGACATTTTGTAGTCTCTCTACTCAGGTTAAAAACTCCCATATGTGGCAAGAATGAATGGTCGGGATGCCTAGTCAGAAATTCATCTAGATTGTCTATACGTTCAATTATTCCAAGTTTCTCCTGCTCCTTGAAAGAAGCATCCATCAATTTAAGATATTGCTCATTCTGGACAACCTTTTGAAATTAGATTTCAATACTGCAATAGCAAGTTCTTTATTTCTACTTAATAAATGACAAATTTTTGGGTTCCAAAGCAGTGGCATAATTAATCGTCCAGTTTTATCCCTTCTGGTGTTACTAAGTGCATCTTCAACCAATGAATGGTAAAGTTCAACAGATACGTCCTCATACTGATGACAATCATAATTCGTGAAAAATCGACTCTCAGATTCCAAGGCCTCCACCGTTGCTTTGTCCAACTCACTTTCATTCAACATATCCTCAACAATAACCCCATGGTAAGCATTAACCCTTGAAAGGTCTTCCAAGGAATCAGAAGTCATAGTTAGAAAGTTGAATGTACTTTCCACACCACTCATGGCTCTCAAAAAGCTAGTGTCAACCTTGCAATCCAAGGGTACACTAACATTACCACAATTCTCAACATTACTCACAAGATCAGGTAAAAGTGCCAAATCTTCAAGCATAATACTAACATCACCTAATAACATAATTCCAATTTCAGTGTCAGCATAAGTAGACTTAGCCTTAGGGGCCAAAAGGTACTTCTGAATGCCTAATACAATAGGCAGACCTTGTACCTAATACAAAATCTAAATTAGATATAGACTGAATACCATCCAATAAAAACTGTCGGCCAATTTGTAACCTTTTTCAGTAAAAGTTGATGATATGAATGGTAAGTCAGGCAAGGAAATATTTATTCTAATCTCTGGCACACAAATAGCAGATATCAAATAAGTGTTTGTACCAATTGTAATGTCAAATTCTACTATCTTTGTGTTATAATCTGCATCAGAATTAAAGCCTTTCACTCTAAGTTTAACGTTATCGTTAATGACCCTTAAATTCTGCGAAATAGCAACACTTTCTTTAATGAAATTACTTTGGCACCCAAGATCTTTTTAAGTGCTCTAATTTGGTAATTACCATTAATAAACAAGAGAATGTGGGCAATATAGCATTACCGTCAGAAATATTGGGTAATGCATCCAATACAAGATTAGAACTGCTAGTGGTCTCATTGCTCTTCACATTCTTTTTAAGCAAATCTTTAGATGATGGCTGAATAGATGCTTTAGAACTAGGCTTATTCATGCTACTAAGAGGCTTTTCCTTAATATCAGGCACAGATTCTAAACATAAATAAGTAAAATGCCACTTACAAGAACATCTGTGCTTGAACCTAAACTTACAACGATTTGTAACATGATCAACAGAAGCACATGCATTCAAAGACCTTAACTTGTCAACTTTTGCTTTTGAATCAGTGTATACAGGACATCTATAAATAGGGTGATTTGTATCAGCACCATCATCCTCAAAACAAAGACAACAATCTTTAAATTTCTGTGGCTTTATATTCAAATTAACAGCCATAGTTGAAGTTTCCTTAAAACCCAATGGAACATCACCAACTTCACTCTGTCGTTTACTCTGGAACTAATCTTAACTACGGTCAAATAACGCTCTGTAGCATCAAAAACTTGCTGTTCATTTCTTTCAGAGAGGGCTTGGTTTCATATGTTATGTTAATGAGCTGTGTTTGAAAAGATTCATTCATACCCACCCAGAAAAAAATACTGAAGTACCGTATTAATATCAATTTTCAAAGTTTTGAAAGATTCAGTCAGTGTTTTCATCTTGCTTATGTACTCATATGGGTCACTACCATAAGGCATTTTCATTTCACTAAGCTGTTTCAAAGTGTTAAACTTCATAGTAATTGGTGAAGCCAAAGCCGAAATTAACAATGCTTTTGCATGAGCGTAAGACTGCTTATCTGTTTCTAAGGATTCAATTAGCTTCAATGCCCTACCTGTAACCTGTTGTTTCAAAAGAAGAAATTTGTCATATTCAGAATATTTGAACCGCTTTGTTGTGTCCTCAAATATACGTAAAAATTTACTGAGATCTTCCCCTTCTCGGCTGTAAAACTTGGGCAAAGGGGCAACAGGGCTTTTCAACAAACTCCTAGCTGCATCAACACTACTTGGCTCATCATTTTCCTCCAACAAAGCAATACATTCATGAATATTGTCAAAATATTTATCAGCAGTCTCTATCTCATTTAACAAGTCTGCATCATTCTTAGTTTCAACGTCTTGAAGTTGAATTGATTTATTCAAACTTTGTAATTCGGTAAAAAGGGACTGCAGTTTATTCTTCATTACAGACTTTCCAACCGACGTAAGGCAAAAGAAATTATCATTGTCATTATAAATCTTAGTCACCTGACCACGCCTTGCGGCTCGTAGCCTAACCAACTGCGCATTTGACATCATGAAATTTCAAAATTTTAGCTTAGGAAATTTTCCAAGGCAGATTTAATAATCTCAAAAAGCCTATGCAAACCAGTAACATTCAAATGTACCCCATCTGCCTTATACAAACTTTTATCACTTAAACGATTAGGTCCTAATATACAAATTAGCCTATCAATAAATTTGCACTTCTTCAAAAAAAACTTATTAAAATAACCAGAAACTGTCTTAAATGTCTCAATATCCAGACTATCAAACCTACTTAAGGATCTATAAAACCGCAGTTTAATCTGGGTTGCAAAAATTCTTGCCCGTGGCAATTTCTCCCTTAGTAATTTGTAAAAAGTTTGCAATTATCACAAATATCTGAAAGAGGCACACTAGAAGAGAAATCATTCCCCTAAAATAATAACTATGTAGTTTGGCCTATAGGCGATTAAATTTAACAACATATCAGGTTATCTAAAAATGTGGAAAATCGGGCCCCAGAAAAACCAAAGTAGAAACCTGTAATTGTAACCCGAATCAAATTCCAAATTCGAAACGTTTAGGTTGAAAGATCCTTAACATACGAATGGCCAAAAACGCCAATTTCATTAACACTCAAGAAGAAAATTATAATGTACGGGTTGCAACCAGCTCAAGCGCCATTTTTTGTCACGTAAGAGACTTTGGGCACCCAATAGATTGGAATTCAGCTGTAGTTGTTTTTAGGAGTTCCTCGTTGCATGACAGATTGTTGGTCGAAGGATGCCTCATTAGTTCTTTTTAGTAATATGAATTGGAGCGATGGTCTTTTTAAGATGGACGAATTGTTAAAAGCTTTATTCTTAAGGATGCAAGAGTAAAACAAGCTGTTAGATTTTTACAAACAGATAGTTTTGTACTGCCATTTGTAGTAATTACATATTTCCACTAAGTATGTTTTTGTTTTTTAATGAATGTTGTTTACATACTTAAATGGCTTGTTGACTCATTTTATTTTATTGTTATCTGACCCATATTGCTTTCTTGTATATGTTATTTTCTAAACTCTGTTCAGTACCCTGAAGATGACTTTGGAATAAAAGTTGAAAGTCTTGGTACCAATTCCTTTCATCTTCACGTGAGGACTTATTATATACTTCATCCACGGGACCATTGTGAAATTACAAGAAATATATATATATATATATATATATATATATATATATATATATATATATATAAATATACATATATATATTTATATATATATATATATTTATTATATATAACGGGTATATAAATATATAGGAATATATATATATATATATATATATATGGGCGTAAATATATATATATGTAAATGTATGTATGTATGTATGTATGTATGTATGTATGCATGTATGCATGTATGTATGTGTGTATGTATATATATATATATATAAGATATATATATATATCTCTCTTTATATATATATATATATATATGTATATATATGTGTATATATATATATATTTATATATATATATATATAACTATATATATATACATATAATATATAACTATCCATTAACACAGGCCGCTGGCCTGAACATACAGCCAAGGGCACGTTTTGGAACGTCTTGGCGCATTTCATCATTCATTTGAAAACGTTTCGAGGCCAATCCTCATCATCAGACTGAAACATACAAACATTTAAATAATATAAAATCGACTCGACTAATTAATTATAAAAGTTAATTTATTTAAAAAGAAACTAAAAAACTAAGTATCGATGAGGAGGTACTGATTCGGCACAGGAAAAGGGTCGCCTTCTGGCATTGGAGGAAGTGGTGGAATTGTGGCAATCTATCCCTTTAAAGGCAGAGCCAGAACAACTTGGTGTTCCCCATGAAGATGACGCATGAAGATGCGAATAGTAGAGTTGTAGACAGATTTGCCCAGGACTCAAAACTTTGGCATGACCAGCCTGCATGCTGCATCGAAGAGGCAGAATCCTTGCAGAAAGAACGTATCTGAAAAATCATGGCACCGGATGGACATCTGACAGTTTGTGCAGATCACTGCATTGAGAGTCTTCGTAAAGGCCACCTTGTACTCATGGTAGAATGTTTGAAAGTCACAGTCAGGAGTCTGGTTATGTACTAACATCTTCTCACATCCTAACCAGTCAATATCTATGAGCATAAAGATAATACTGTCATAAATATATCTATCATGAACTAAAACCCACCCTGACTTATAGTTAATAGGCGAGGATTGAAACTGGTCCCCCAAAAGGTACATAGTCTCCTCACTATCCCATACTATTACTGAACCATTAAAACCGCTAGGGAAAGGTCATATGATATAACTATGAAACGATTTCAAGTTACTAACTGGAATTTCAACAAGCAACCCCTATCAGACACTTGTACTTTCAAAATCCCATAATAACGATACAAATTCTCCCCAGTAAAAATTATCTGTGAACCATACCAATATGCTGCATTCATCAAAGTCGATTCTAAAGACCCGAGAGGTAAAATATCTCCAAAAAGTCTCTCCCTAGAAGTGGCAACCACTGCCTTAATCTGTATTTGAATTTCTGATAATACGGATCCCACTTTTTTCTCAATATTCAACAAGGTAGTTTGACAGGAAGACAAAACTATCGTAACATCTAAGCCTTCCCCCCATCCTATCAACTGTGACCAATAACCCATTTAAAAACGTCCTTAATGTCACAAAACCCTCTTGTAATTCCTCATTACTATCTCGTAAAGTCATGAAAGTTTTACCTTGGCTGATTAATTCTGCTGATACCTCTTCAATTTTCACCAAATTAGCAATTGACATACTAGCAACTCCACCCAAGTATCCCCTGAACTCTATATATAGAAACCATACACATTACCCTTTTCAGCTTTTCGCTACACTCATCCACACACTCCTGTCTGGGCTTATACATACCTTTCACTTGAACTTTCACCATAGAAACCATACCAGGACCTAGAACCACATCATCCGACAAAACTCCCTTATAACACATTCTGCCCACAGAAGCATGTTCAAAATCCACCCACAAATTCTCATGTACACCCTATCCATTATCATCAGCCACTCTACAGTACTTATATCCATTGCCTTGTAAGGTACAAAAACACCAGGTACTCCAACAGTTATACCACATGCTCCTATATGAATTGAGATTTTGTGTTGCTGACACTTTGGATGACCAGTGACAATGTACTCCCCAAAGCAGCCCCTTGTATAACCAAAAATGGCTCTGTAAAAGTTCTACCCACAAGAGATCAACACACATTTATGTAGACCAAACCTGTAACCTATATGCTTGCACATCACATACAGGTTCTTAGCAGGCCTCAAAGAATGTTTGGAACAACTCATAATTCATCAAATTAATAGAGGTGCCTGTATCTATAAAGATATTCACATCAACCCCATGCACAGACCCTTTTACCACTGGTTTCAGCCCTGAGGGCTCACCCAGAAGTCCTATATCACAAGAAACAACCCCTGTTATCTCTTCCCCTTCTGCTGCTCAGTCCTCCAAAAATTCTGTCAGCCCCTACAGACTCCCGAAAAACACCCTCGAGGAGTTCTACCTGCCAGACCAGTGCTCTGAGGTGTGCTTCTAGACTCATTCTGTTTAAGAAGTGGTCAAAACCACCAACCGTGATATGCAGACTTGCAAACCACGATATTTCACCTTACAAAATTTCTTAGTATGGCCCTGCCTATTACAATTATAACATCGCCCCTGAGACCCTGAACTCGCAGAAGTCTTGTCATCCTATGTCTTCGCACATAACATCATAATTGTGGAATCAGGATCACTCTGTGTATGGTGCTTCGGAATAACCCCGGAAGATTTTGGCATCCTGTCCAAAATTTAGGCATTTCGACATGTGCTGACGATTTTGATAGAACAGCAGTCTCATCTGACCCCCTTTCTATCTCTGTGTCAAAACTATTTACGATGGCATCAGGAATGTCATTCAGAAT
>NC_089770.1:29734648-29739648 GCF_040412425.1 Macrobrachium rosenbergii | reverse complement strand
AATAATTTATTTGACAGTAATCTAATATAACTGGATTGCAAGAACAAGGTAGGAAATAAAATGAATTACTAATGTTCACCATAAAATCAAAATTAGGTCTACCATATTCAACTAATTATACTCTCTAAATAATTTCCCCACAATAGGTCAACATAAGTCAAAGTCCAGCATATTCCCCAATGACTACATCTAACTACTTCCTCAGACGAAACATCTGAAGAAGTGAAATAAAACCCTTGTTAAACAAATATATAAAAATAAAGACATGGGAATTCCTCCCAAGCAACAATAAGTGGGTTTAATGTAGAAAATGCCCAAATGCCTTTTCTTCGATACATATTGAAATAAAAAAGAACAATATACAGTTTGGGAAATCTAAAAAACCTTTCTGTCTAAAACAGCAATGTTCACAGTCTTAATCGACAATTTCGAACTACACTCAGAATAACCGAAGGCTTCTATCAATATTCGGTGTTGATCTTCAAATGCAAGATTTGTTTGATAATTTTAACAAGACTGGAAATAACCCCAAAAAAGCACACATATGAAAATATTCTTCGGATCTGCCTGAACATTTCGCCGGCGAACAAACTCTAAAGTCTTGTCGCCAGGCAGGGATGTTCTCACGTTTCAAGAATATCTGACACACATACAGTTTTCCTAATCAGATGCACGCCAGACAATATATATATTATATCAAGGCTCTTCACAATGCATTTAGCCCCACTTACTGATAAAAATCTACGGTGTATTGTAATAATAATAAAAATATCTGTGACCTGTGAGCTTTAATAACACATACACACACACACACACACACACATACATTAATTTATTATATATATTAAATACCGGTAATTATTTAGGAACATCATTGAATTTATAAAATATATATAATATATATGAATATATAATATATATATAATTTCTGACCACTTTAATCGAACCCAGGTCTCTCAGGTGGAGCTGTTTTAATAACTGTAATAACAAGTCTAAAAAGAAGTTTTCGGAACCGAGAGCAACTGCACCTAATGAATTACCTTTTACGCAAGCTAACTCTTGCATACCAGCGAGTTTTCCCCAACTTCCTCTCAGCAATGACCCAATGGACAACATTTCATTCGAATTATCCCTCTGTTTGAATACAGATAGAAATCATCAACACACAATCACGTGTGGAACAGAAATAAATTTATGACTACGTCGATCGAACCCAGGTCTCTCAGGTGGAAAGCAAGGGCGTTACCCACTGGGCCATACAAGTCTAAAAGAAGTTCTAACCCAGAGATAAACTGCACCTCAATTCTTACCTGGGCAAGCTAACTGCTTGCATACCAGCGAGTTTTCCCCAACTTCCTGACTCAGCAATGACCCAATGGACAACATTTTTCAATTATCTCTTCTGAGTGAATAAGATAGAAATCATCAACACACAATCACGTGTGAACAGAAATAAATTTCTGACTCACGTCGGGATCGAACCCAGGTCTCTCAGGTGGAAAATATATCGTTACCCAATGGCGCCAAACCTGAGTCTAAAAGAATTTCGGAACCTTCCTCAACTGCACCCAAGGTTTACCTGGGCAAGCTAACTGCTTGCATACCAGCGAGTTTCCCAACTTCCCGACTCAATGACCCAATGGACAACATTTCATTCGGAATTATCCCTTCTGAGTGAATAAGATAGAAATCATCAACACACAATCACGTGTGGAACAGAAATAAATTTCTGACTCACGTCGGGATCAACCCAGGTCTCTCAGGTGGAAACAGGGGCTGTTACCCACTGCCATTGACAAGTCTAAAAGAAGTCGGAACCTGAGAGCAACTGCACCCATGGAATTACCTGGGCAAGCTAACTGCTTGCATACCAGAGAGTTTTCAAACTTCCCGACTCAGCAATGACCCAATGGACAACATTTCATTCGAATTATCCCTTCTGAGTTGAATAAGATAGAAATCATCAACACAATCACGTGTGGAAAAAATAAATTTCTGACTCACGTCGGGATCATTGGTCTCTCAGGTGGAAAGCAAGGACAGGTTACCCACACTGGAGTCAGGTGTCTAAAAGACTGGAGTCGGAACCTGAGGAGCAACTGCACCCAAGAAACACTGGGCAAAAACTGCTTGCATACCAGCCGTTTTCCCCAACTTCCCGACTCAGCAATGACCCAATGGACAACATTTCATTCGAATTATCCCTTCTGAGTGAATAAGATAGAAATCATCAATATCCAATCACTGTGGAACAGAAATAAATTTCTGACTCACGTCGGGATCAACCTTGATCTCTCAGGTGAAAGCAAGGGCGTTACTCCACTGGGCCATACAAGTCTAAAAGTTAGTGGAACCTGAGAGCAACTGCACATTGGTTTCCTAACAAGCTAACTGCTTGCATACTGAAAATCGAGTTTTCCCAACTTCCTGACTCAGCAATGACAATGGACAACATTTCATTCGAATTATCCCTTCTGGGAATAAGATAAATCATCAAAAGCAATCAAGTGTGGAACAGAAATAAATTTCTGACTCACGTCGGGATCAACCCAGGTCTCTCATTGTGGAAAGCAACACGTTAAAAATTGGGCCATACAAGTCTAAAAGAAGTCGGAACCTGAGAAATGCCCTAGGGAATTACCTATATTAGCTAACTGCTTGCATACCAGCGAATTTTTCCCCAACTTCCCGACTCAGCAATGTTGGACAACATTTCATTCTGAATTATCCCTTCTGAGTTAATCAAATGCATCATCAACACACAATCACGTGTGGAACGTATAAATATTTCTGACTCAACGTCGGATCGAACCCAGGTATCTCTTCTGGAAAGCAACAGTTACCCACTGGGCCATACAAGTCTGAAAAAGTCCCGGAACCTGAGAGCAACAATGCATTGGAATTACCTGGGCAAGAACTGCTTGCATACCAGCGAAGTTTTTCATCAACTTCCAACACTCATAATGACCCAATGGACAACATTTCATTCGAATTATCCCTTCTGAGTGAATAAGATAGAAATCATCAACACACAATCACGTGTTAACAGAAATTAATTTCTGACTCTCACGTCGGGATCGAACCCAGGTCTCTCAGGTGGAAAGCAAGGGCGTTACCCACTGGGCCATACAAGTCTAAAATGTCGAACCTAAGAGCAAAACACCAAGGAATTACCTGGGCAAGCTAACTGCTTGCATACCATCGATTTTTCCCCAACTTCCCGACTCAGCATGAAATGGACAACATTTCATGAATTATCCCTTCTGGTGAATAAGATAGAAATCTCAACACACAATCACGTGTTAACAGAAATAAATTTCTGACTCACGTCGGGATCGAACCAGGTCTCTCAGGTGGTTGGAGCTTACCCACTGGGCCATACAAGTTAAAAAAGTCGGAACCACACATCATACAACTGCACCTAAGGAATTGATGGGCAAGCTAACTGCTTACGAGCTTGGAGTTTTCCCAACTTCCCGACAGTCAGAAATTTATTTCTGTTCACACGTGATTGTCATTCGAATTGATCCTTTCTGGTGATATTCACTCCAGAAGGGATAATCGTTAATGATGGGTTGTCCATTGGTCATCTGACTCGTCGAGATCAATGTCAGTCAGGGAAAACTTGTGCAACAAAGCTGATTTTACTGAGCCATTGGCCTGGTCAGGAAAGTTGGCAACCTTGCCAACTGCACCAACTTAATTAGGAATATTTTGTATACAAGTCAGTGACTTCTTGGTAGTACTTTATAAGGCTTTCTACAACTAAAACAGATTTTTCAGAAATTTGTTTGAAACCACTTCCACATTGTGTTTGATGATTTCTGTTTTATATCATGTGATGAATAACCAAAAGATTTTGTTTCATTACTGAGTCGGGATTTTTTTTTAAAATGGTATGGATGCATGTTAACTCTGCCCAGGTTGTTATGCAGCTCAAACGTCAGGAACCTCCATTGATAGCAATTCACATGGCCATCAGTGGGGACTGGGTGCTGATTTTTTCAACTCCAGAAATTATTCCGTAATGCTATCGTTATTCAGAAAATCATATATTTTTCCAATAATGCATTAGTATATTAATGATTTCAATCTTATTCACTTCCGAAGGGATAAAGCTTACCAACATGTTAGCCTTTCATGGGTCATTGTGAGTTACATTTGGGTCCAGCTTGAAAATTGTTTGAGTTAGTTGACCAGGTAAAATTCAACCGGAAGGGCACTTCCAACAGTGGTATAAAAATATTTAGACTTATGGCCCAGTGTTTAAAGTTAAGCAATCCACCTGAAAGACTCTTGATTTTATCTAACATTTTCAAGTCAGAAATTTATTTCCATTCCACACAATTGTGTGTTGATGATTTCATCTTTTTCACTCAGAAGGGATTTTTTGAGATCAAACAATGGTCCATTGGTTCCATTGCTGAGTCGTGAAGTTGGGGAAAACCCTTTATGCAAGCAGTTAGCTTGCCCAGGTAACTGAAGGGTGCAGTTGCTCTCAGGTTCCGAGTTCTTTAGACTTTATTCCTCCAGTGGGTCTTGGTATGCTTTCCACCTGAGAGAGACCTGGGTTCGATCCCACGTGGCCAAATGTTATTTTGTTGGTGTGATTGTGTGACACATGATTTCTAATATATTCGGCATATATATATATATATATATATATATATATATATATATATATATATAGATATATATATATATATATATATATATATATATATATGATTATTATCACTTTTGTACGTGATTCATTTATCACACATTACCACAGGTGAAAAATAAGAAATGAAAATGTAGGTCCTGACCGGTTTCGACTTTATTTATTTCCAAGCCATTGACGAAGGACTGATACAGAGTGTGAGAAGTCACAAATATATATACTACAAGAACAGTACTATGGAACATACACAACCGTTAGAGGCTCCATATCACTCAGGGGAAAGTTTGCTTTATGAGCAAACTTTCCTGCCAGGCCAATTATCAGTTCAGTTGGTTCC
>NC_089770.1:29684648-29727148 GCF_040412425.1 Macrobrachium rosenbergii | reverse complement strand
AAAAAAATCCTGAAACGTATGTAAAATAAAATAAAAATAAATAAATGAAAAACCAAATCGATAATAATAATAAACAAAAATAAAAATAAATAAATTAAATTAAAATGAATAAATAAGTAATAGAATATATAAGAAATAATAAAAACAAATAAAATAAAATAATAAATTAATAACAAGCTAAACAACAATAAAATAAAAGTTTTGAAATAAATAACAATGAGAACATTTAAAAAAATATATAAAAAACATATAGAAAATGAGAAATATACAATATCTGGAAAATATAAATGTATAGAAACTTAAAATTAAATAATATTAAGTAAATGAGAATAATTATATATATATATATATATATATATATATATATATATATATATATATATATAAATCATCAACACACAATCACGTGTGGAACAGAAATAAATTTCTGACTCGTCATATATCGATATATAGTCTCTCAGGTGGAAAGCAAGGGCATTATCCACTAGGCCATACAAGTCTAAAAGAAGTTGGAACCTGAGAACTGCAACTGCAAAAAGAATTACCTGGGCAAGCTAACTGCTTGCATACCAGCCGTTTTCCCCAACTTCCCCGACTGAGCAAATGACCCAATAGACAGCATTTCATTCGAATTATCCCTTCTGGAGTGAATAAGATAGAAATCATCAACACACAATCACGTGATTGAACGAATACTGGGGAATTTCTGACTCACGTCGGGATCGAACCCAGGTCTCTCAGGTGGAAAGCAAGGGCGTTATCCACTAGGCCATACAAGTCTAAAGGAGTAAGTTGGAACCTGAGATGCAACTGCGCAAGGAATTACCTGGGCAAGCTAATTTCTTTTAGACTTGTTATGGCCTAGTGGATAACGCCCTTGCTTTCCACCTGAGAGACCTGGGTTCGATCCCGACGTGAGTCAGAAATTTATATCTGTTCCACACGTGATTTACATTTACAAAAATATATTTAAAAGCTAAGATCGTCGACCAACCTTCAGTTCAGAGAGAGGAAGACTGAATGACACCAGAGCAAACAGAAGGAGACACGTTAGCTAAGATGCAGTTCGAGCAAAGAGGTTTGGGTATTCAACTGGGGAACTAGCTGCCGAGGTCTGATCTAGCAAAACTGTGGTCCCTCTATGACTCTCTCAGCTAAAAGTCTCGCCCGTTGGCGGATTTAATTTGAAAACGCTGCTTCCCGCTCGCCTTTTCTCACGCGAGAAATCTATATTCTTCCTAGCTTTAACTAGAGAATTAATTCTGTTCTACTACTGTAAGAGGCATATATATATATATATATATATATATATATATATATATATATATATATATATATATATATATATATATATATATATATATATATATATATATATATACACTATATATGTGTGTGTGTGCATTTATAATTATTCTCATTTACTTATTTATATATAATTGTAGTTTCTATATATTTAAATGTTTTCATATATTATATAATTCTCATTTTCTATATAAGTTATTATTTTTTTTTCATTGTTATTTATTTCAAGACTTATTTTAGTGTTTTTTGTTTGTTAGTAATTCATTATGTTATTTCTTTTATTTTCATTCTTTCTTATATATTTCATTTATTTATTTATTCCTTTTAATTTAATTTATTTATTCTTATCTTTTTCATTTTTATTTGTTTGGTTTTTCATTTATTTATTTTCATTTTATTTTATATATACTTGACATTTTGTTTATCTATATTAATATTTTAGTTTATATATATTTAATATCATTTGTATTGATTTTTTCACTTATTTTGTTTATTTTTCATTTTTAATTTTATATGTATATATATTTTGTTTCTTTTATTATTATCTATTGTTATTTTTTATTTATATTATTTCTCTTCATCTATTTACATTTATTTTTACTTTTTTAATTTTTATTTTTATTATTATCTTTTATGACTTATTTATTTTATATTTTTTATTTTTTGCATTTCTGTTTATTTTTTTCATATTAATTATATGAAATTAATGTTTAATTATTCGAGTATGGTTTTTGTCACTGTCATTTGTGCTTTATTCAAGCACTAACAGTAGCTCAGTATAATGCCACCCGGTGGAATGGTCACTTGTGCAGGACTCTCGCCGAGTGTGGTGTCAAATGCAGTTATCTCGTTTTAGGTTCGATGCAATCACTGAGAAAAAATATCTGTTGAAGATTAATGTGCGATTTATTTTTTAGTTAATTTGTATAATATATTTTTCCCTTGCCATTAGAAATATTATTTTTGGTGTAAGATTGAACTGTAAGATGTAAACTCATTTAATCCTGCGTTGTCGGTGCTCTTCTTAGTTGTAGTCTGCATTGGGTCAGTGAAGACGTTTACGGAATCACTTTTGACATAATTCTGCGGTCAGATTGCAACCATCTAATCTTACGTCGACGATATAATGACCCTTTGAGGAAAAGAAGCCATGCTTGACAAAGGAGAAATAAAATGCCTCTTCTAGTGGGGCAGATAAGAGTAATTTTTTAGAAGAATCGTGCAAATGATGATACAAGCATCAAATTTGGCACAATTGTTCTCCAAGGGATACTAATCAAATCTGCCCAATAGGCCAATTGAAAATCCAAAATGGCGGCCATTTTTTAACATGACCGCCAAAATAACCACCTGAAGTTGATGTTTTGCTTAGAAATATTTGTAGTTGTCCTAATTGCATGATCTAATTGTGGATTCCTATGTTTTTAAGCCTGCCGATGTATATTTTCTAGTTTATAACATGGCTAAGGCACTGTATTAAAGGAGTGATTGTCGGGCACTGCCAAGGCACTTTGGTGACATCACTGCTGTGAAACTCAGCAAGGGTTCAGTGTCAGCTAAGTAGAAATTTATGTTGGCATCATACTGCAACAACCTACTAGTGTCCCAAATGCTGCCTAATCAACCCCAAATCAAATAGGCAGCCTCACCTGAATGGACCAGGACGTGCAGCATCAGGGAGAGCCGAACTAAGTATAACAGGGTTTTAGTTATCTGGATGGTGTACAGATCACACGGGACTTATGACACTGGATGAACTTGATCGGACTATCCACATGGCACAGTGCAAGAACCTAGTTGTATCTCTATACATGCCCATTGTATATATATACAGGACATAAGAGGCCCTATTATACTATTACATGTACAAAATGGATAAACCCTCGACCCCGAAAGTCATCGTATTATGGATGCGAACTCTACTGGACGATCATTAAAAAACAGACTGGACAAGTGTTGCCTATGTCAGGAAGTTAAGATAAGATCTAAAATCTCCCATACCAATCCTGCCAGAAGAGGGGTGATGGATATGGAACCTGAGCAAAGAATATTCCTCTGTTTCACTCACTCAATGTGTACCAATCAAGCTAGACCCAGCAAGACTTACTACAAGGTTCTGGGATAGATGGAAACGTTGATGAAAAAATAAGGCACTATCATGAGCCTGCAGGCTTCTGTTCAACAACACAAAGTTACACTGAGCTGAAAAAGAGCAAGTCATGTAGGTGCTAGTGATGAGGGCAGCATATAAGATTCCAAGCTCCAAAAACTAAAACAAAGAATGCTTCTTCTGCGAAACTGAAGGAGAGCAGAATCAATGACAATGCAAGTGAATAGGAGAATAAATGAATGTGCCAAAACACTCAGTGATACAAAACTTCTCCAAAATAAATTGCAGGAGATGTCGTAGAAAGAAGTGAAATATCACCCTGTCTGTTTGGTGGCATTGCAGGAGCAAGAAAAAGCACGGGAACACTGGAAGAATGCATATCAATTGTTTTCTCTGAACTGGTTTCACCTATCTGCAAGATGAAAAATGCCAGTGAGAGGCTACCGATTTTCAAGCTTACTGATTTGACCAATTTTACAAGCAGAGGATGGAACAGCTTGGTGTTGACTCGCCTGATGTTCATCCCAACACAACTCATAGGATCAGCCCTTTTGCAATTCCACAGCTGCAAGCTAATCGCCAAGGACGAGAAGTTCTGTTGGCTGTTGAAACTGATGTAGGTTCAGTCCTATCAGAGGCATCCGGTATTGGTGAAGCGATCCATCTAGCAAAAGCCGCTGGGATAATAAGACAAGACATGTTCCGTCAGAAGTCGAATTTCAGCAGCTATTTTCATGACAAAGACTTAGAACAGGCTGTACCATCACTGCTTCAGTTTGTATGCATGATCGAACATGGTGCAGGTTATCAAGTCCCAAATCCATCATGGAGCATCGAAATCAGATTTGCTATATCACAACTTATACACTATTTTATGCAACGACTGTGGGATAAAGTCTATAATCAATCAAGGCCAATTCAGATGTACTAGTCATAGTTTTAATATCTGTACTGCATCCTTCCAGAACTAGGTCTTCAGGAAATGTGGATTGCCTTTAAAGGAGCCCATATGATGGTTGACTCTCAGTCCATGAGGTAGTTTCTGCAAAAATTGGGCTTGAGAATTTTCTAGCTTAGAGCACCCCCTTAGAAATTTCACACATTCACTGGATGTGAAATTGTGTCTGCGGTTTTCTGTGGGAAAGCGAAGAAATCTGCATGGGTCAGACTTGGAATGTATGATGATATTACTGAAACATTCATCAATCTCAGCCAGCATCAATATTGATTCGTGATCTTGACAACTGGAAAGATTCGTTGCCTCATGTACGACAGATCAGCTGCAGCCACTGGTGTTTGACAAGAAAGACTAATCTGTTTGCCCGCAAAATGTAGAAATCCATACAAAGAATTCCAAAAACAGGCAGCCCTCAGAGAACATGGTGCAGCCTATCAGGCTGGGATCATCTGGGCCAGGCAACCCACTGTAATCCACATGATGACAGTTCTGAATGGGGTGGACACAGAAAGTGAAGCATGGCAGACACATTTACTACCAAAATGATTAAAAAATGAACTCTGTCAAAAATTGACAAACTACTGTAAGAAGGTTTGTAAATGGAAGATGCAATTCTCTCAGGCAGATTCACTTCCCTGCACATCAATCTGCATATACTATCCATGAACAGTAGCAGATCGAGAAACAAAATATTCATAACTTTGAAAAATTACTAGCCAGGACAAAACTATGTAAAGAAAGAAAACATCTTGATGATCTTGAAAATATTTCATTTTTAAACAGGAAAAATAGTTCAGCGGTAAAAACAACGGAATCCACAATAGAATGCAAATCAGAACAACTAAATATTTCTAAAAAAGATCTTACTTCGGGTGGAGTTAAGTTTTGGCAAACATCTTGAAAATGGCCATCTTGAACAATTAATTGGCCAATTGGGCAGTTTTTATACATTTTTTGTAGCCAAATTTGATGCTTGTATCATCATTTGTACGATTTTTATGTTATCTGCCCCACTATTCTGAGAATATATCGGGTCAACCACAATGACAAAACTATGCACCAACAGCCTAGGCCTAGTGGGAAAGCGAGTCCGTGCACATGAAATCGATATAGCTGTTGGTAGGTGTGCTTTATTTTCCTTGATCTTTCTTTCCTGTTTGTCATTTTCATTTTTATAAATCAATTATGATTTTGGGGCACCGCAAAGGTAAAAATCCCAATTAGTGATTACATAGAGAGATATAAAAATAATCGTGGTAAATAAATGGCAAAATACATGGAATGAGGAACCTATAAATAATAAATTGAAACAGATAAAATCCAGTGTTGGAAAATTGAGCTCATCATGTCAGAGAGACTGAGCTGATTAATGCCGCGTGTCTGCGAATAGCAGGCTACTCGTTTTGACGCATGGACACTTGATGAACAGTCCACATGGCCCTCCTCCGTCATCCCAATTTTAACATTCGTGAAGCTTAATAGACAAAATATAAAACCAAGTAAATAATGAAACTTCAGAAGCCCGTAAGGCGTTTAATGAATAAAAAAAATGTGAGCCATGATCCTCTAATTATTTTTTTTATTATATTTGAAATCGTTATATAAGATTCTCAGTAGAGAAAGAAACGTTAAAAAATATCAAGATACGGTAGGAATTTGACGTAAAAAGAGTCGGTAAAAAAAAAAAGATAGAACTGCAGGAAAGTCACGACCATTTACTCTGTGTTACATCGTACATGGGCCGTTTACCACAGATTATGATTTGCCATAAAAGCTTTCTTTGACCTCGTTCCTTCACTCGAGCTTTCGTATTTTAAAACTTCAAAATGTTAGAAATTGATACTGAACGTGTAAGAGAAATATTAATGATTGATAGATAGGTTATTTGGTCCTTGAGATTTCTCTGAAAGAATCCCTTTCGGCTGTTTCGTTAGCTTTGCGGTTTCCATTTGGAGAGAGCTAATGTTCCTAAGAATCAAGGAAAACGGAAGCAGTAAGAAAATCCCAAATCTTGAAAGTAAAGGAGAAATATGCTCAGGACAAAGTAGCTCAAAGTTTGCTGATCTTCACATATACATAGTGAATGGATATATTGGTTTAGCTTTTTCTCGATGATGATGTTCATTTCATGTTGATTTATATCGTAGCGTTTATTCCGCAGCTACCCCTCCGGGCAGTACCATTTCCTAAGAAAATCAGCTTATAGGCCTATGCAGTACCACCGACTTTCAGTCGCAGTAACAAAGCTCGCAGTGGTTTTATGACAGTAGGTCTAATGATATCCCTCGGAAGACCTAGTCTCGGTTCCACCATCTCCAATTACTTGGGTCTTTGTGAAGGGCAGTAACCCACAGTAGGCTTCGATCCATGAAGAACTGTGACCTAGGCTCTTTAGTCAAAGGCTTTTACACAGAATGATTACATTTAAGGATATCGAGACCGTTCCTATTGTTCTTTAAACACTTCTTCAGTTTTATCTCAATTTGGAAGAAGTGGAATATCTTCCATTATCAAACAGGTACTCAGTTTCCGTATGTTATTTCAACTAATTCAAGTTTATAATTTTTTTAATGATAAGTTTTCCTCGATCAATTCTTATTCATTTCCCCCTTTTATTTTCAGAGGCGAATAGCAAGAGACAACAGGAGAACGATAAAAGAAAAAAATGTGAGGGAGGAACACACACTCCCATGCACACAAAGATAAGTAGAAAAATTTATGCCTCAACAAAATACTCACAGATTAATTTCATCACGACCTCCCTTTCTTCTCTTGGCTATGACTGAATTCACACTCATCAAGCTTTGCTACCTCATTCCATATTTTGCAGGATTGTCTGGTAGCATACAAGTCGTCATTTAAGTTTCGGCTGAGATCGTCTCTGCAGTTGTTTCACCATAATCTCGGGTTTCTCATCTCTTTGGTTTCGTAATCATTAAATCTACTGAAAATTCGTGATTTCAATGATTTTTCTTTTCTTCATTCAGGTCTTCTTCAGCTTCCAGTAGGTCAGTCACATTATCATCATCATTACTATATATGCAGCTCGAAATAATATCATTCATGCAATAATATTAATATATCATTGTATATTAAAAGAAAGAGAGAACGAGATCCAGGTAGGGAGGAAGATATCTGGTGATTCAGCTTCTGCAGGCAAACCACTATGCCAAACGAAGGAATGTGGAAGGTGAATCATTTCAGTTATGGGGCTCGCAGCCTCTTCCCATAAGGCAGCCCTTTTATGAGTCACCCTTTCGTGGGGAAATATATATATATATATATATATATATATATATATATATATATATATATATATATATATATATATATATATATATATATATATATATATATATATATATATATATATATATATATATATATGTGTGTGTGTGTGTGCGCTTATGTTTGTGTGTGTAACTAATGCAAACAGAGTTGGTCCCTTAAGTACTAAAATTCTTCTATTAAATCGCCCCCAAACTTTACCAATGAAGGCCATCAAATATTTCGGGTCCCTGGGTTTATTGTTCTTCTTCTCATAAGAGTTTCTGGCCAATTTCCTTGTGATCGGGAGGGAAACAGTAGTTTTCGTTTTCCTCGAGATGCAAGTGATGATTTCCGTTTTAAACGAGAGGGAAATAACGAGGTCTTCATTATAGCAAGAGTCGGTATTATTTGAGTGTAGGCAAATGGAAAGCACATTATGAAGGTTGGAGAAGGTATGTAGGTATGGCGTTTTGGTCGAAATTTTGCGATTTATTTTAATCTTGACTGACATACTTAATATTTTATTTGAATTTTATTGGTGTTTTTTCAGTTTTGTTTCCGTTTTTGTGATGAGTGGAGGCTGAATGGCAGAAATAGATCTGCAGAAATTATTTTTCTCTTCAGCTGGATCTGTGGCCATTTATAGATTCGTGAGAGAAAGCCGTCGACAAATAGATAAAAGTATCATCTTCTAAATAGGATAATTAAAGAGTTTCATTGATAACAAGTAATAAACATCGAGCAAATTGTCTGAAGGATTCCTTTCATAGCATATCACTCTGTCTCTCCGTAGCTAATCTGTCTCTTTGACTGTCAGTCTGTCTGCTAGTGTCTGTATAGAGTACGGTTCCGTTGTGCAGGATATAATTCGCCAGAGAATTTATTTGCTTAGTGAGAGCAAGGCTGCATAAATATGATAATGAGAATGAAAATTATTATTTCTGTACAGGAAGTCCTTTAATTACACTTTGCGGAAGCTTTTAGTTGTAATTTTTGACAATTTAAAATTGGTGTTCAAAAAAGATATTTTTTTATAACATGTCTGATTTATGCTGTCCGTGCTTCGTTGCTTATTTCACATAAGAGAGACCCAAAATAATAATGACTCAAAGCCTAATGAATCTGACCCAGGAAACGAAATAAAAAATACTGTAGTTTGCCTTCTGGAGACGATGAAAAACAAATTTCCTTAGAACAAGGGAAGAACCTCTCTTAATCCCAAAACCTGCAGGAGATTATTGTGTTATATATATATATATATATATATATATATATATATATATATATATATATATATATATATATATATATATATATATATATATATATATATATATATATATATAATGTATGTGTGTGTGTAGGAGATTTATCTTGACAAGAAGTCTGTTGCAGTTCTTTATTTAGAAACTTGTTTGTTGCAATCTTGAGCTCAACCTATTATCAGTCTGCAATAAATTAAAAAGTTTAGTTTGTTCAGTTAAAACTAAAGTTAAAATAACATTTATAAAACCTTACAGTATAATAATTTTTATTTTAAGTCAACATAAAAGCAGAAAAATTTTATGAAAAAATCTAAAAGTTCATAAAATGGAAATAAATATGTTCACGAATATATTATAATTCATAGACTGTCTTTCTTTCAAGGAAATTTAACTTCATGCACTCACAGTACAACGCAAGAGGGAAGAATGGCCATAAGAAATATCAATGCCCAGACATATACCTTATATATAGAGAGAGAAACTATATATGCAGAAGTGTTATATATTCAAATTAGAGGACAGGTGCTTTATATATAATGACATTTTCATAATTTACAGTAGTTATAAAAACACGGACAGTTTTAAGATGTATATATATGAGAATCGAAAAATGTGTTTTTCAACATATATATATATACATTTAGTAGCATGAGTTATATAATGATATTCTTTAAGTTCTTGGATTGATATAAGTGGAACCTGATAACGATAACTCCATGAGTCCTAAGTGTTTAGATAATAGCGGACATCTCTCCAAACGCACTGGCACCGGGGCTTTTACTGGAACCAACATAAGTACCAAGACCATCAGTGTTGCTTCCGATAATTTATAGATAATGCTTGGACCCCACAGAAAATCACCAACTTGATCCGTTAACATATGATACTGAAAAACACGCAAAATAATACTTAGTTCTGGCACCTGTTTAGCAGAAGGAGAGAGTCCTATATAAACTAGCTGGAGAGAGAGAGAGAGAGAGAGAGAGAGAGAGAGAGAGAGAGAGAGAGAGAGAGAGAGAGAGGGAAGTCAGTACACATCAGTTCTGGGAAACAGAAGCAGAGTGCGCGAAGTGAAACTAGTGCCGCCGAAAAACAGAGTCTAGATTATGGACTTACATAGAATTCGTGAACATATCTCCCATAGACAGAGTCCAGTTTATGGACTTATATAGAATTCTTGAACATATCTCCCAAAGACAATCCATGCCGAAGAAGAACACAAAATACTCTAAGTATAGGTGTATATATATATATATATATATATATATATATATATATATATATATATATATATATATATATATATATATATATATATATATATATATATATATATACATATTCATATATTTCAGTATATATTCTTATATATTTCAGTATTTTTGTGTTCGTCCGTCTTCGGCATGTCTTCAGATTATGCAACCCATTGCAAATTAAAAATATGTAAACAAATATAAAACCTCCAGTAGATTTGCTTTTCAATCATCTGTCTGTTGCTCCGTCTGTGGACTGTTCTAGTTTGGTATGTCGTACACAAAACTAGAACGGTTCACAGACGTTGCAACAGACAGATGATTGATTAGGATACCAAAAGGATTTTTTTTTACATTTATTTTCATTTTCTTTTTTTACTTACAATGAACTTCCTAATCTGGAGATCTTTCGTGGTCTCTGTCTCTCCTGATTGCTTGGGGGACGAAAGGCGCTTTGTGCAGGAGGGTTTAATGATTTTTTTTTTTTTTACTTCTTAAGCTGCTTTGAAAAACTCCGTGAAAGAAACTTAGATTGTTGGGATTCACTCTTTCTCGGAAACGAGAGAGAGAGAGAGAGAGAGAGAGAGAGAGAGAGAGGAATGTTTTTATAACTTCAATTTCTCTTTTAATTTTTAATCGTCACTCTTAATATGTAATCATTCATATGGAGCGAAATGAGGAGAGTATTAGATCCGCAAGAAACTCTCTTAAGATCAGAAAAATTGTAATTTTGTAACACTTTATTATGGATTACAGTGAGAAATAATAAACAGAAATTACTCACGAGATTAAGAAGTAAGACTAATGGACCAAACTGATCCGAAGTTTGGGTTAAAGTCTCTTAGTCTCTCTGTCTCTCTCTCTCTCTCTCTCTCTCATTTACAGTTATTTTGGTGTTCAACTGCTCTCTCTCTCTCTCTCTCTCTCTCATTTACAGTTATTTTGGTGTTCAACTGTTGTTAATAACCCTTTGCTTATGATACTTCTGACCAATATTTTTCCTAAGCAGTAGAAACTATTTCTGATTGTTATCGGGTTATTGTTTCTGTCGAAAGTTGAAGAACTAACAGCAACCATCATGTTATGGCACTGAGAATCAGTACCATAACATTTTTCTGTCAGTCCTTTGAATATCCACAAGAATAACGCTTCTTGTTAGCAGGATACTTTATGACATCTCGGAACGCTTGCTACAGCCTGAAATTGCCCCGACAACGTTTCCCTGGGAAAACATTTTTCAACTTGGCGTCGTTTGAGAGTTTCAAGGCGACGTTGAGGCACTGGATCGCCCTCGCTCAAGTGATTGCAAAACGCAGTCACTTTTCGTGTGTGTGAGAATTCTTCTTTCTCTCCATTTCTTTATTTTCTTTGTATTCTACTTTATTTTCCACTACATTTCCTTCTTTTATAGGAGGACATGTAGGTGCGTCGTATCATTTTTACTGGATTATCCTCAGTCTTATCGGAAGGGTGGAAGAAGACGTCGTTATTTTTCTATTTTACTTTTCCTTTTCTAGAAAAAGGAGAATAAAATTTATTCGTTTCCTCGTTTCTCTGTCAGTCTTGTCCTTCAGGCAAGGAGGAAGTAGAAGGGTCATTTTAGTTTTCTGGAAAAGAAAACTATTGAGATGACTTTGTCTGTCCGTCCGCACTTTTCTGTCCGCCCTCAGATCTTCAAAACTACTGAGGCTAGAGCTTTGCAAATTCGAACATACCACATTGCAGCCATCTAGCCTCAGCAGTTTTTAATTTATTTAAAGTTGAGGTTAGCCATGATCGTGCGTCTTGCACTGCTGTAGGTGTCAACAACACCATGAAAGTTTCATGGGCCACAGCTAAAAGTTTCATGGCCGCGGCTAAAAGTTTTATGGACCGTGGCTAAGAGTTTCACACAGCATTATACGCTGTAGAGAAAACTCGATTGCGCCAAAGAAATTTCGGCTCATTTTTTACTTGTTTAATATTGGGTGAGCTTTTGTTTCCTATTCCATCTATTATTAAGGAGGCTAAAAATGACATTTGACCTTTGCGTCTTTGTTAAGAAAACCAGAGGGATATAAAGGAATTTCCAATTAATTCAAGAACAGTAATACATACAGACACAGTATATACCCGTCGAAATAGCCTAAGTAAAAACAGCCTAAGTAAACGCCAGACTTTTACATAGGCCTAACATCCTTCGACTGGAGAATTGTGTTCCTGATGCAGTTTAAATGTGTAATCGAAGTGCATGTCATCAACATCATCCCGCGCTGAAGTTCCTTCAAAAGTAACTGATGAATCATTCATGTTTTACAATATGTAGACTGAAAGTCGTTTAATTCAGATGCTGTAATTTGTAAGACGAGCGACCGAGGGAGATAAAAGAAGGCTCAGGATTTGCGTTCGAAGGGGCGGTTGGAACTGTGGGTCCGTGTTCTTCTAGGCAATTTCATTAGTTGTTTTGTATTAACCTTATGTGTATTACTATAAATTTTCACTATATCTTTTACCTTTTCAACCACTTATTTTTCATTGTAATGTTCCAGTTTATTATGACGGGAGACGCGCCCTTTATTTCCAAGCGCCCGGTAAAATATTAACATTGTCCCATGCTCATGAATAAATTATGATCAAACAGCGGAATAAATTTGTGGGCATTTTTTTTAGATAGGCCATATTCACGGGCAATACTGTACTTTAGCCAAAGGATGTACATGTATGCTAGAGTTGTGGGCGAGGGAGCTGAATCCAGGACCTATTGGGTAAGGTCAGTGAGTGGGTCTTCCAAAATTGGATGGATCGTCGTTCTCTAGGGTCAGTTAAACTTTCTCATATTAAATTCCCGACATATGTATATATATATATATATATATATATATATATATATATATATATATATATATATATATATATATATATATATATATATATATATATATATATATATATATATATATATACATGTATGTGTGTGTATGCGTGTGTGTGTGTGGTATGCAATATATTGTTATAGTATATAATCTTAGAGAATTTTGATTACCATTTGATACATATAACTATATAACCATGACAAATATGTAAATATAAATTCTGGCAAACACAAATGCATATACACAGACGCACATTGTGTGCATATATATATATATATATATATATATATTATATATATATATATATATATATATATATATATATATATATATATATATATATATATATATATATATATATATATATATATATATATATATATATATATATATATATATATATATATATATATATATATATATATATATATATATATATATATATATATATATATATATATATATATATATATATATATATATATATATATATATATATATATATATATATATATATATATATATATATATATATATATATATATATATATATATATATATATATATATATATATATATATATATATATATATATATATATATATATATATATATATATATATATATATATATATATATATATATATATATATATATATATATATATATATATATATATATATATATATATATATATATATATATATATATATATATATATATATATATATATATATATATATATATATATATATTTATATATATATATATATATATATATATATATATATATATATGTATATATATATATATATAATCATATATACATATATATATATTATATATATATATATATATATATATATATATATATATGTATATATATATATATATATATATATATATATATATATATATATAATCATATATATAAAGCTACAATATCCTTATAATCAGAAAGCTCAAACGTTTTAATATCCACTCGGAAATAATATATTTTTCATATATGTTACCGAAGGGGAATTTTTAGTTGATAATAAGTCCACCGTCCCGTGGGGTCGAACCAGCGACGGACGAGGAATCAGGACTACAGGGACGCACTAACGCAGTCGGCCACAAGAGAGTTATAAGTGAATATCATCTCCCATCAACTCACCCGTCGAACTCAGGTGTTTTGCGTTTGGAGACGATACCCCCACCTCTGCCATGTTGACCCGTGTAGTGCGTTTGCCGCGCGTAGCCATATTATGACTATTTATCACATCACCGTGATTCATATATACAATCAGAAAGCTACAAACGTCCTTTAATATCAATTCGCTCTACCTCGGAAATAATATATTTTCATATATATGTTACCGAAGGAATTTTTTAGTTGATAATAAGTCCACCGTCCGTGGGGTCGAACCAGCGACGGACGAGAATCAGGACTACAGGGATGCACTAACGCAGTCGGCCACAAGAGAGGTATAAGTGAATATCATCTCCCACCAACTCACCCGTCGAACTCAGGTGTTTTGCGTTTGGAGACGATACCCACCCACCTCTGCCATGTTGACTGTGTAGTGCGTTTGTCGCATGACATACCACATCACCATGTTCAGCCATATTATGACTATTTACCACATCACCGTGATTCATATACAATCAAAAAGCTACAAACGTCCTTTAATATCAATTCGCTCTACCTCGGAAATAATATATTTTCATATATGTTACCGAAGGGAATTTTTAGTTGATAATAAGTCCACCGTCCCGTGGGGTCGAACCAGCGACGGACGAGGAATCAGGACTACAGGGACGCACTAACGCAGTCGGCCACAAGAAGGTATAAGTGAATATCATCTCCCACCAACTCACCCGTCGAACTCAGGTGTTTTGTGTTTGGAGACGATATCCACCCACCTCTGCCATGTTGACCGTGTAGAGCGTATGTCGCACGTAGCCATATTATGACTATTTATCACATCACCGTGATTCATATACAATCAGAAAGCTACAAACGTCCTTTAATATCCAATTCGCTCTACACTCCGAAATAATATATTTTCATATATGTTACCGAAGGGGAATTTTTAGTTGATAATAAGTCCACCATCCCGTGGGGTCGAACCAGCGACGGACGAGGAACCAGGACTACAGGAACGCACTAACGCAGTCGGCCACAAGAGAGGTATAAGTGAATATCATCTCCCATCAACTCACCCGTCGAACTCAGGTGTTTTGCGTTTGGAGACGATATCCACCGACCTCTGCCATGTTGACCGTGTAGTGCATTTGTCGCACGTAGCCATATTATGACTATTTATCACATCACCGTGATTCATATACAATCAGAAAGCTACAAACGTCCTTTAATATCCAATTTGCTCTACCTCGGAAATAATATATTTTCATATATGTTACCGAAGGGGAATTTTTTAGTTGATAATAAGTCCACCGTCCCGTAGGGTCGAACCAGCGACGGACGAGGAATCAGGACTACAGGGACGCACTAACGCAGTTGGCCACAAGGGAGGTATAAGTGAATATCATCTCCCATCAACTCACCCGTCGAACCCAGGTGTTTTGCGTTTGGAGACGATATCCCCCACCTCTGCCATGTTGACCGTGTAGTGCGTTTGTCGCACGTAGCCATATTATGACTATTTATCACATCACCGTGATTCATATACAATCAATCAAGCTACAAACGTCCTTTAATATCCAATTCGCTCTACCTCGGAAATAATATATTTTCATATATGTTACCGAAGGGGAATTTTTTAGTTGATAATAAGTCCACCG
Source organism: Macrobrachium rosenbergii (assembly GCF_040412425.1). Lineage (NCBI taxonomy): Eukaryota > Metazoa > Arthropoda > Malacostraca > Decapoda > Palaemonidae > Macrobrachium > Macrobrachium rosenbergii. The sequence continues at coordinate 29,711,348 of NC_089770.1, read as the reverse complement.
TCCCGTGGGGTAGAACCAGCGACGGACGAGGAATCAGGACTACAGGGACGCACTAACGCAGTCGGCCACAAGAGAGGTATAAGTGAATATCATCTCCCATCAACTCACCTGTCGAACTCAGGTGTTTTGCGTTTGGAGACGATATCCCCCCATCTCTGCCATGTTGACCGTGTAGTGCGTTTGTCGCACGTAGCCATATTATGACTATTTATCACATCACCGTGATTCATATACAATCAGAAAGCTACAAACGTCCTTTAATATCCAGTTCGCTCTACCTCGAAATAATATATTTTCATATATGTTACCGAAGGAATTTTTAGTTGATAATAAGTCCACCGTCCCGTGGGGTCGAACCAGCGACGGACGAGGAATCAGGACTACAGGGACGCACTAACGCAGTCGGCCACAAGAGAGGTATAAGTGAATATCATCTCCCATCAACTCACCCGTCGAACTCAGGTGTTTTGCGTTTGGAGACGATATCCACCCACCTCTGCCATGTTGACCGTGTAGAGCGTTTGTCGACGTAGCCATATTATGACTATTTATCACATCACCGTGATTCATATACAATCAGAAAGCTACAAACGTCCTTTAATATCCAGTTCGCTCTACCTCGGAAATAATATATTTTCATATATGTTACCGAAGAGGAATTTTTAGTTGATAATAAGTCCACCGTCCCGTGGGGTCGAACCAGTGACGGACGAGGAATCAGGACTACAAGGACGCACTAACGCAGTCGGCCACAAGAGGTATAAGTGAATATCATCTCCCATCAACTCACCCGTTTAACTCAGGTGTTTTTGCGTTTGGAGACGATATCCACCCACCTCTGCCATGTTGACCGTGTAGTGCGTTTGTCGCGGATTCACGTAGCCATATTATGACTATTTATCACATCACCGTGATTCATATACAATCAAAAGCTACAAACGTCCTTTAATATCCAACTTAAGCTCTACCTCGGAAATAATATATTTTCATATATGTTACCGAAGGGGAATTTTTAGTTGATAATAAGTCCCACCGTCCCGTGAAAGTCGACGAACCAGCGACGGACGAGGAATTCCACCCACCTTTGCCATTTGACCGTAGTGCGCACTAGCCATATTATGAGATTATTTATCACATCATGATAAGCTACAAACGTCCTTAATATCATTTCCTATCTCGAAACAATATATTTTCACATGATTACCGAAGGGGAATTTTTAGTTGATAATAAGTCCACCATTTGAACCAGTACGGACGGAATCAGGACTACACCTCGCAGTGACAAGAGAGGTTGTATCATCTCCCATCAATCACCCGTTTAACTCTGTGATTTGAGACGATAAATAGTCATAATATGACTATTTATCACACCGTGATTCATACACAATCAACATGGCAGAGGTCAATTAATATCGCTCTCCAAAACAAAACACCTGAGTTGATTCGACGGGTGAGTTGATGGAGATGATATTCACTAGAGCCATGATATTAAAGGGCGTTTGTAGCTCTCTTGTGATGCATGACTGCAAGAGTGCATCCCGGTGAACATGGCAGTCCTGATTCCTCGTCACCTGAGTTCCACTGGGGAGATGATATTCGATACCTCACGTGGTTGACGGTTAGGATCCTATTATCAACTAAAAACTCAGTAACTTATTATCATAAATTTGCCGGTAAAAAAATATATTATTTCCAAGGTAGAGCGAATTGATATTAAAGGACGTTTGTAGCTTTCTGATTGTAGATGAATCACGGTGATGTGATAAATAGTCATAATATGGTACGCGTAAATAATATATTTTCACAAACGCATCTACACGGTCAACATGGCAGAGGTGGGTGGATATCGTCTCCAAACGCAAAACACCTGAGTTCGACGGGTGAGTTGATGGGAGATGATATTCACTTATACCTCTCATGTGGCCGACATGCGTTAGTGCATCCCTGTAGTCCTGATTCCTCGTCCGTCGCTGTTTGACCCCACGGGACGGTGGACTTATTATCAACTAAAAATTCCCCTTCGGTAACATATGAAAATATATTATTTCCGAGGTAGATCGAATTGGATATTAAAGGACGTTTGTAGCTTTCTGATTGTATATGAATCATGGTGATGTGATAAATAGTCATAATATGGCTATGTGCACAAAACGCACTACACGGTCAACATGGCAGAGGTGGGTGGATATCGCCTCCAAACGCAAAACACCTGAGTTCGACCGGTGAGTTGATGGGAGATGATATTCACTTATACCTCTCTTGTGGCCGACTGCATTAGTGCGTCCCTGTAGTCCTGATTCCTTGTCCGTCGCTGGTTCGACCTCACGGGACGGTGGACTTATTATCAACTAAAATTCCCTTCGGTATCATATATGAAAATATATTATTTCCGGGAGGTAGAGCGAATTGGATATTAAAGTACGTTTGTAGCTTTCTGATTGTATATGAATCACGGTGATGTGATAAATAGTCATAATATGGCTACGTGCGACAAACGCACTACACGGTCAACATGGCAGAGGTGGGTGGATATCGCTTCCAAACGCAAACACCTGAGTTCGACGGGTGAGTTGATGGGAGATGATATTCACTTATACCTCTCTTGTGGCCGACTGCGTTAGTGCGTCCCTGTATTCCTGATTCCTCGTCCGTCGCTGGTTCGACCCCACGGACGGTGGACTTATTATCAACTAAAAATTCCCTTCGGTAACATATATGAAAATATATTATTTCCGAGGTAGAGCGAATTGGATATTAAAGGACGTTTGTAGCTCTCTGATTGTATATGAATCACGGTGATGTGATAAATAGTCATAATATGGCTACGTGCGACAAACGCACTACACGGTCAACATGGCAGAGGTGGGTGGATATCGTCTCCAAACGCAAAACACCTGAGTTCGACGGGTGAGTTGATGGGAGATGATATTCACTTATACCTCTCTTGTGGCCGACTGCGTTAGTGCGTCCCTGTAGTCCTGATTCCTCGTCTGTCGCTGGTTCGACCCCACGGGACGGTGGACTTATTATCAACTAAAAAATTCCCCTTCGGTAACATATATGAAAATATATTATTTCTGAGGTAGAGCGAATTGAATATTAAATGACGTTTGTAGCTTTTTGATTGTATATGAATCACGGTGATGTGATAAATAGTCATATATATATATATATATTTTTGTTTATATATGTAAGTTGTTGTGGTGTACTGCAGGTCACCATTTCTTTAGCCTTTGTCACCAAGGTTAGGTCCACTTCACAGCTTGGCTTCCTGGTTTGACAGTTGAGTATTAAGAATTTTGCCCAGGTCAAATTAGGGGCCGTGCCAATATATATAGATAGATAGATAAAAAGATAGATAGATAGATATACATATATATAGTGTTGTTTATTTTATCTATTTCAGTAGAGAGAATACCATAATAATTGATTTCAACAAATTAGAGATGCTTACAGAATCATACCAGTATCAGAAGTAAGCAGTTTATATAGCCAGTTGTTTCCTGTTGACCAGAGATGTTAAATTTCAAGGCCTCACATTCCAAGTCAATCCACTAACATGGAGTAGCGTCTGTAGTTGGGCTGACTGGGTAAGCGGCAAGTGGGAATCTAACCCCAGATATCGCATAATCCAGTTCATTGCTCTACCACCCAGTGGTTCTTTCTGGCATTATGGGGAAAGTCTAGGGCAGGGATGTCCAACCTGCGGCCCGCGGAGCGGCCCACTCAATGTTTGGATGCGGCCCACTATCGACTCATTAAAATTTTTTTTTTTTTAGCAAATTTATCAAGTAGTGAGCACAAGAGTCTTCATGTAATTTAATCAAAATACTTTATATTTAATAAATAAAATAATTAACATAAATAATTTAAAAAACAATATAATTAAGATGAAATTTACGACTGAGCATGCATACTAAGTTTATAATATTGTCAATTTCTTAGTTCTGTGATTAGGCTTAGCTAGGACTGCGGACGTAGATTATTTAAAATCTAAATTCGATTATTTTCACTTCATTTACATTTTTAAAATTGTCATTTAGATTATAGATTATTTTTGAGTATTTCTTAGATTAGTTTTTACTATATTGACATAACATTAAATTATGATTGCCTTGTAGCCTACATAGAGACACACAAGTTATCATAAGTATCGTGACAACACCATGTGTTTCATGAACGTAAAATCATCTTGTATAAAACTCGTTCTGTTTTGTTCCTAGTTGTTCAATTCTCGTCTAGTCTGCATGACTGCCGCCAGTGCAGGGTTGCCAATCCTGGTACTAATGTACCAGTTTTGGTACTTTTAGGTGTAGTAAGCACATTTGGTACGACTTTCACGAAAATGCAGAATTTCTCGTACTATTCAAAAACCCCGTAGAATTTTAAGGAGTGGATTTACTAACGCTATGGGTACATCACAGCATATGGTTTACTTAGCATTACAGGAATACAAACTCGGGGAGGAGGGAACGTGTACATGTACATGTACAGAACATGGATTTGTATGATGTATAGCGAGGGAGAGAAAGATGAACCGTCTCGTCTAAAAGTAGATTGGCAACCCGGTGCGCCAGTGTTAGATGAGAATCGTTTTAATGTGTGGGTTCGTGTGCAGCTTTATAGCTTTACTATTTATTACTCCTGTGCATGGGCGTAACTCGGGGGGGGGGGACATGTCCCCCCCCAAAGTTTGAAGTGAGGGGAACACAGTATACATTGGTCCCCAAAATATAATGCACGCTATGGATATATATCACTCTCCTACGAAGACAGAGGAATTTTAAATCCTTGGTTACTTTTACAGAATGAACTTGATATGTGATTTTTTTTACTTTCTTTTATGAGATGAAATTCATGCAGTGAATTTATATATAAGACATTGTATTTCAATTCTGTGACAAGATATTATGAAATTTATTTTTTTTTTATTTCTGTTAACTGCGTGTCAAATTTTGTGTTTCCCAAAAAAAGTATAATATCTGGAAAAAAGGAGTTCAGATTTCTACATTTTTTCTTGGAGGCGGGTGTCAGTGCCCAAACTACCCCCTAACGCTGCCCACCTGTGTCCCCAACTTTTTGGAGCTAGTTACGCCCCTGCGCCTGTGTGTATTTATTTGTGCTTAACCTTAACTGACGACCGCGAAGCGGGAAGTAGGTACCTATATGTTTTCAGTCATGTCTGTCTGTCTGTCTGTCTTTCTGTGTGTGTGAGTGTGTGTTTGCGTCTGTTCGGGATCTCACGTTTGTATGCCTCGATATAGGAAGTTCATTTTTGGTATGTAGATACATCTGTATAATATCTCGGCTATGTTCGTTGGTCAAGGTCATCGGACCAAAATCAAGGTCACAGCAATAAGGTCATTGTAACCCCATGCATTTTTGAAAATCTATTTGGTTAATAGCTTCTTCACAATAAGAGCTAGCTCAAATCTGGAAACACTTTCCATGTCGGTAATCAAATTTCCTACAACTTTAACCCCTGCACTTTTTTCGATTTGAAGCACTGTTTGGGCCCGAAGTACTTTGAAAAACTTTTGATGGCTGTTGTAACTGTATGGTGCGTCGTATAGTATCTTTTATGGAGAACAAATTTGTAGAAATCGTAATTTTATGACACGTTACCCTCTTGAAATTTTTTTGATTTGACGCACTGTTTGCACATAAAAATTATTTTAATTTTTAGACGTGGCTAGGTCGTCATGCCTTCAGTGAAGGCCATCTTGTTAAAACTAAATTAACATTATTGGAGTAATTATTATATTAATTAATTATATTAAGGGATTTTTAAATTTTCTTTTGTTGAAATAAATACATTTTCAGTAAACTACGGCTCAGTATACCTATTAATGGATAATTTCTTTTTCAGAGAACTATAATCTTAAATATTGAAAATTTTATATTCATATGGCCATGGAATCTATTACTAAAAAAAGGAAGATAGCAGAAGAAAAGAGGAAATTTAATATCCAATGGACGGAAAAATATTTTGTGTCAGAGTTATTTGGCAATATAATAAGTCTTATATGTAATGATAAGATTAGCGTATGCAAGAATACAATATCAAACGTCATTATGCTTCGAAACATGAGTCAGAATATCAGACGTTTAATGAAGAAAGAAGAAAAACGAAAATTGAAGAATTGACAAAGGCAATTAGGTCACAACAAGCTAGTCTTCAAAAAAACATGTTGTTAAAACTGGAACATGTACAAAAGTTAGTTACCTTATAGCTGAGAAATTAGCTAAGAAAGGAAAACCACTTGTTGATGGAGAATTAATAAAAGAATGCATTGTTATTGCTTTTAATGAGTACTGTCCAGACAAGGTGAATTTGGTAAAGGAAACATTTCTATCACATCAGACAATTGGTAGAAGAATTGATGACTTGGGTGATAATATTGAAGGCACACTGAAGGACAAATTATCTGCATGCGTTCTTTACAGTTTAGCGTTGGATGAAAGTACTGACCAAAGTGATACTGCACAATTAGTTATTTTCATTAGAGGAATTGATATAAATTTCAATATTATTGAAGAAATGTTGGACTTGTGTCACGTAAAGGGCACAACAACAGGCAAGGACATATACGAGTTTGTTAATTTGTCATTAGATAAATTCAATATTGATAGGAAAAACATTTATTCAATTACAACTGATGGTGCTCCTGCCCTGACTGGTAAACACAATGGATTTATTACTTTATTCAAAGAGTCTGTTGATCATAAGATTCTCAGTTACCATTGCTTGATACATCAACAACAATTATGTGCTCAAAAGCTAATTATGAAACATTTGATGACTGATCTTGTCAGGGCTGTTAACTTCATCAGATCACGAGGTTTAAATGATCGCGAATTTAAAGCATTCTTGGACGAAGTTGGCAGTGAATATGAAGACGTAGTGTATTTCTCAAAAGTTAGATGGCTCAGTAAAGCAGCAACCTTAAATAATTTCAGTTATTGTTGCCTGAAATAAAAGTGTTCTTGGAAGAAAAGACGCAAAATGTGGATTTTTTAGAAAATGAAGAATGGTTGAATGATTTATCTTTCTTTGTAGACATCACCGAAGTATTAGCTGAACTTAATTTGCATTTACAAGGAAAGGACCAGTTATGTTCCTCAATGTTTGAGCGGATAACTAGCTTCACAAAGAAATTGGAAATTTTTATAGCACAGCTAAAAGCTTGTAAAATTGTACACTTTCGTAGTCTATCTGAAAGAGAGAAAAAGTTTTCTGTAAACTATGAAAAATATACTAAATTATGTGAAGATTTGCTTGGAGAGTTTACAATTAGATTTTCTGACTTTAGAAAGATTGAAATTGAGTTAAAATTGTTTAATGATCCATTTTCATTTGAATATGATAAAGCACCAGTGGAGTACCAACTTGAACTGATTGAGCTGCAAAGTCGAGAAGGTTTAAAAACTTTCCATAGGGAGAACACACTTCATTATTTTATAAGAAATTGCATTCTCTCAAAAATGAATTAAATCAAATTCTAAATTTATCCAGAAAATTATTATGCATGTGGGGAAGTACATACTCTTGCGAGCAGTTTTTTCAAGCATGAAAAACATTACAACTGCAGAAAGAAATAGGTTGACTGACAGACATTTAGCAAACATTCTTAGAATTAAGAATGCATCCTTCGATGCAAATATTGAAAACATTATGGCTGGAAGACAAAGTCAAAAGTCTCATTGAATTAATATTGGTTAATAAAATTAAATGTTTTTTTTTATGTATAGCTACATATAAACATTACAATATTTACAATCTTGTAATAATGTAAATAAACTGTATTCACATGGTTTTGTTTTATATTGTAATTTTTCCATTAAATTGTATTAAGATATTCTGGTAGTTTTGCGGCCCAGTTAAATATTTAAGTTTGCAATGCGGCCCATTAAATTAAAGGGTTGGACATCCCTGGTCTAGGGCATAGGGCATAGTCACTCTCGTTTCCATTCCCTGTTTTGTTCATAGAAAATGGGTAAGATGTTCATCCTGCCAGGTAGCTTTTAAATGACTTACTTATAATACATGATATAAATGTTCACTTATTTCTTGGCTTCGCTAAGTACTTGAACATACTAGATTTCTCCACCATTTACTTTAGTTCCCTTCCTCTATTGTCCTGACTTCATTCACAAAACACCTTGGTTATTTAATTCTTCTTAGACTTGTAATTTCATAATAAAATCTTTCAGTATTTCGTATTTAACACATTTTTTCTTCTTATGTAATCTGTAAAAGTTTTTTCAGGTACTGTAGTGAATTTACGTCTTTTCTGCTTAGTTATGTCATACAGTTTTTTTTAACCAACATCCCGAAATTTGTTCTGGTCATATTTTATTGACTGCACTTTGAGGGGTTTCCCATTTACTTCCATTATTCTCTAACGAGACAATCTTACAAACCTTGGCATAGTCATGGGTTGAAATTGAAAGCCTTTTACTAATAACTGATAGCAATTAATTGTCTGGAATGCATGAAACATATATGTCACCTACAAAAAAAAGTATATCTTAGTTTAACCAGACCACTGAGCTGATTAACAGCTCTCCTATGGCTGACCAGAAGGATCATATTTATTTTACGTGGCTAAGAACCAACTGGTTACCTAGCAACGGGACCTACAGCTCATTGTGGAATCCGAACCACATTATAACCAGAAATGAATTTCTATCACCAGAAATAAATTCCTCTAATTCTTCATTGGCCGGTCGGAGAGTCGAACGCTGGGCCACAGCGTGCTAGCCGAGAGCTCTACCCACTCCTCCAATGAAGAACTCCATATATCACCGATAGAGCAAATAATTTGCAAGAGTCAATCTTCGTAATATTATGTAGGAAGTTCTCTCATGTCAAATCACGAGTTCTACCTACATCATAGAAGCATTTGCTGATCTTTCATTTAATTAATCATGTATTTATATATTTTACTTTCATTTTGATTGTTTATGCGTTGTCTCTTTCACTAACATTTTTCTCATTTACCCTTTTACTAATATTACTTTTCATTTATTTACCCACTCCACTTACCCATCAAAAAAATCACGAGAGCAGTAACTTCCTTTGTTTTCTCGAGGAGAAAAAACTTTCACCTGAGAGTTTTCTCCCGAGAATTCCAGTGCCTAATGTATCTGGGCTTTCCATTGCGACCCCAGTGGCCTTCTCCAAAACACCTAATGCTGTTTTTCTCTCGTTCGCTGGAATAGGAATTCTGGAATTGAGGAGTTTCCAGAAATGCAATTTTCCCCAACCAAAGACTCATTTTTATCTCTCTCTCTCTCTCTCTCTCTCTCTCTCTCTCTCTCTCTCTCTCTCTCTCTCTCTCTCTATACATATATATATATATATATATATATATATATATATATATATATATATATATATATATATATATATATATATATATATATATATATATATATATATATATATATATATATATATATATATATATATATATATATATATATATATATATATATATATATATATATATATATATATAAAGAAAAAAGACATTTATTATGCCTTACTTCCATCATATCATTTTGGAGACGTCCACAACAGGTGAAACACATAGTGTGTCTATCGTACTAACTATATATTATCTATGAGGATCTTCTTTCTTCGTTTCTTCTCTTTTACTCAAAATTACAGGGAAAATTTACTTAGGAGCAAATTACAGGAGAGTTATTTAATGTCAAATGTTCACTAAATTATTTGAAATACTTAGGAAAGGATTAAACCGGCAATATTTGTTCTTTCATTACTTTTCATAAAGGTTTGACAGAGAAAAATTAAAGTAAGAGCTAGAGAGAATCGGATTGATGATATTCAGGTTTTCCGATTTTGGGAAAACGACGAATCCAAAAATATTGGTTGTTTCACTGGTTAGGTTTGGTGGCTCTTTCCTAAGATTATAAAGAATAATACGCAATATATGACCAGTATAATAATTTCAGTATAAAGTAAGATCTTTGTATTACAAGTAAGACATCCTGTTTGCTAAAAAAAAAAGAAAACAGCCATGTTAGGTACACTAATAAAAAATAAGTTTGTACTCTTAAGTATATTGCAAATATTATTACCTTCAACGCAGCCCTTATCTTCTCTTTGAGGTTGCATTTGAACTAAATTTAAACAGAATACTGCTTGTGGTTTGATGCCAAAAAATATATTTTCACCGTTTATCCATTTCACTTTATTTTTTTGAATTGCTGCTAAGTCAAACTTTATGTCATATACATGCCATCATACATTTCAGTAAAATACACAATACAATAAAAGGTTAAGAAACTGAGATCATAACCTCGCTTAGATTTGTAAATGATTTCCTTTCCGTATTTCGTAGCAATTAAAACACAATCATAAGGACTGGAATCCATCCTGAAAATCAATAATAATTTAAAAATAAATTAGAAAATTAATAAATAAATCGCATAAATAAATAAGAAATCTGCGTCACATATCTCACTCTAGTCGCTATAAAAAAACACACACACACACACACACCACGGAATATCACCCCTAAACTCAGGTGGAAGGTCACCTAACTCTCCATGACCCGAGGTCCCTCACAATGCAACGGGAGAAAGATGCCCCTCTCCGTCTCTCCCTCATTGTTCCCTGTGGTGAGAGATGAGACGGAAATGTTTTATTAGACGACATCACTCTCTCGCCGAATAGAACATTTCTATTGTTGCTTTGCTCAAAGGACCTTCTTCTGAATCTCTCTTACTGAAGAGCAAATTCATTTTTTGGTTCACAAGTGATTCCTCTATTTCGTTTCCGAGAAAGAGTAATTGTTTAGGCGAGACAGAAATTCTCTGGCTGTCTTCTAGATATTTTCTCATTATTTTTTAGTATTATTCCAATTTATTCAACGCTATTACACCCATACGTCTTACGGATGAAGAAAATATTGAACGATGTGGATTTTGAAGCACACTGCAATGGACAAACTGTTAATGAATCTAATTTTTACTATTAACATTTGAATAAGCATATATAAAGAGATTGGTCCCTGTTAGACCCATATTATATGTCGACCTGCAGTGAACCTGGTGGATTTTGATGAAAAGCACATTTCTCTTTAATCGTTTTGGGTAATTCATATTAGAAGGGGAGAGAAAAAAAGATCAAACTGTAATAGATATAACTTCGAGTGTTTGACAAGTTAAAGAAAAGGACACAATGTTCCCAGTAAAAGTTTGATTATTCCTATGCCTTTGTGAAAGGTACAGAGTGAAAAATAATACCAGCAAAGGAATGATAATATGTTTTAATTTAGGGAAAATAACATGAAAGTAAACACGAACAAATACACTGAAATTTTTGGAGAGACATGGAGGAATAATCTTTTGTTTTGCCTGAATTTTCTCTCTCTCTCTCTCTCTCTCTCTCTCTCTCTCTCTCTCTCTCTCTCTCTCTCTCTCTCTCTCTCTGCATTAGGTCTAAAACTTTTGTATTTTCCAATGTACACGGGGACAGAAACAACTAATAACTAAAATATTCAGTTCCAGGTCCCAAGCCAAGAAATGACTGATCAGGGAATTATTTCTGGTGATAGAAATTCATTTCTCGCTATAATGTGGTTCGGATTCCACAATAAGCTGTAGGTCCCGTTGCTAGGTAACCAACTGGTTCTTAGCCACGTAAAATAAGTCTAATCCTTCGGGCCAGCCCTAGAAGAGCTGTTAATCAGCTCAGTGGTCTGGTTAAACTAAGGTATACTTAACTTTTTTTTTACTAGAAGGAAGGTTTTCCTTTGTAAGAAGTTGTCTGATCCAGTCAGAAAATCCCTCGATCGTTGCCTCATTTGCACGAGGCTCCATTTTTAAGCGCGGAGGTGTTATAGGGTAATTAATACATTTGTCTCTTCTCATTACGGGTGATGAGTACTGAGATAACATCGCACGGAAGGAGGTTCACGTTGTTTGTGCTAATTGCTTGGTTTGGAAGCCTTGTTTGTGTGATGAGCAACGTGGCACTGAGGAAAACGAGTTTAGGCTCTGGTTTGTCGCGGCTTTTAAATGGGATAGAGTTTAAATTCTACACATGAAAATAGTTTATTTCTAAATGAATTAAAAACAGTGAAATATAAAAGACATGCAATGCATGAATACTATGATATGGATTCCAAGTGTAACCGGATCTGAGTATTAAAGTAATAATGGAAATCCAAATCAAACCACAGAAATGTAGAAATGAAGGTGGAAACGTGCTCCCTTCACAGTCCATCAGTGAAATAATGATAAGTAAATATAACAATTGACCAAGTGCAGTGCGGTTTATGAGAGAGAGAGAGAGAGAGAGAGAGAGAGAGAGAGAGAGAGAGAGAGAGAGAGGCTTTGGAAGAGGGGGGGATACACAGACAGAGAATCTCTTGGATGAATGTGAGACTTTATCAGCATAACAAAAGGAGAGAGAAAATGCAAAATAGAAATATTCACTCCTTGACACTCTCAGTAATATATATAATTTTCCCTCCCTACTTTAGAGTCTGTTAAATGGAAACGGAAATTAAATTTCCCATACTGTTTGAAATTCAGTTGTAAATAGCCAGTTTTTGGTAAAAGATATTAGATCAGGAAAGAACATTCAGATTTCTTGGAAACTGTAAGTACAACGGAAAATTTACGCCTAGTTATCCATGCAGATTAACCCTTTGATGTAGAGAGAATAAAGAAGCTTTTTTTTTATATATAAATTGAGAGAATATGTTATTCTTTAGAGTAACAAAGGAAAGATTGGAATTACAATACATCTTAAACGCTTTTATTCTACTGTCTCAATGTGAAACCCCCTAGAAAATTGTTATGAAGATATGCAAGAAAGGCCTCAGAATTTATCTTTTATAGTTCGGTGCACCCGCCCCATTTTTATATAAAAGTCACAGTGACTTGAATATGAAGCAGGTTACTTTGGAGTAGGGACGTATTGTGTCATCTCTTGACGATATTTTCTCCGTCTAAGCCATTTCCTTCTCAGGAATATTAAATTATGCTTTTAAGTAAGCTAGGGATCCTTTCTCACTGCTCTTCCCTTTACATTTCTTATGAGTGACATATGTCATCACTACTCACTTGGGAGGGAGAAAACCCTCTCTCTCTCTCTCTCTCTCTCTCTCTCTCTCTCTCTCTCTCTCTCTCTCTCTCTCTCTCTCTTTTCCTGCCTGCGTACGGAACTACAAACCAATGCCCGCTGCTTTATTGCCATTATCCCCCGGGAGTATAATCCTCTAATTTCAACTCCCTGGTAGAGGCTTCTCTGACTTGGGAAGCCACAGTGGCAGCCAGTTGTAGACTGACTATCCTGACTTAGCTGTAGAAATATAAGTATGAAGCAGATGTAATGAAATAGCATGATAAATAAAAAAAAAAGATATACATACTTTAAGAAATACCCTTAGTCATGAGAGTAATATTTAATTTTCTTTGTTAAATGAAATCACATACATCATGCAGAAATTTTTTCAGACTAATAACATTAACGTCGATTTTTCAGTCTGTAGGTAACTGGGAAACATGTTGAAAGTATTGAGAAATAGTAGCAGTTATATTCTGTACAACAGGTATTTTGTAGGAAGAAGGTATGGTTAAATTATAAAAGAAAATTATTCTTAAAGAACCATTTTATCTTATCCAATAAATCCCCTGAAAAAAATGGGCACAGAGGAAGAATCATTCAAATAGGAAAACATATTTCCGGACGAAAGGAAGAAAAATGGAACATGTGTTCGAGATTTCCTTTCCCAGTTGCCCCTATTCGCTACAAGCGAGAGAGAGAGAGAGAGAGAGAGAGAGAGAGAGAGAGAGAGAGAGAGAGAGAGAGTGAAAACCCATGAAATTCTGTAATGGCTTTGAATTTCCTCGTTGCATTCTTCTTCTCCATCTTCCTCTACCTGCCATTTCAGACAAATCATTGGGCCATTTCTTTTCAAGCAGCGTTACGTCGTCATAAAGTCTCCTTCAGGATGGACGGAGAGAGACCGGTTAAGGGAGAAAGTGAGGGGGAGGGGGGAAAGGTTGCTCCTGAAAGTGGGGGGGTGGGGGTGGACGACTCTTGTTTTACTGACTGATAAAAGACAGTGTAATTCGTTTACATAAATCGGATAATAATTCGCAGTTATGAAGAAAACGATTCTCAAACTATTTGAACTATTTCGATACAGTATGACAGATGATGTACATGATATTAGCCGAAATATAATTATCTGGCGTGCAGTTTCATAAGAAATCACATTTTTTGCTATTTCTAAAATTACAGTCAATATTTTTTCCAACTGTATGAAATAGCTGTTTGTCTTTTAGTTTGTGAACTAACCATTGTTTAGTAGCTTGAAATTTGTCAAACAGTTACTGGTAACTCACAGCATTACTCTGACATTTTGACAAATATTAGTTTTTTGCGGAGTTTGTCGAATAATTATTGCATTTTAATAATGTTCTAATAACTATGTGATATACAATTTGTCAAATAACCATCGAACACAAAGTATTTTTAATAACTATTCGCTGCTCAAAGCTTAATATTCTCTCTCTCTCTACGTGAGACCTGCTCAGAACAAAATAATTACCTGATTTCTCTCACTACTCTTCTTTGCAGTTCCGCCAAGTAGTTCCATTTACATCCATTGGGGTTAAGCAGAACAAAGAACATTGCACAAGTCTTTTGTCCGCAGACTTGGTTTGAATTACATTTGAATAAGGATTAAATAAATGTCCAATAACCCGGAATAATACACAAAAATAGCTGAACATTAAGCAGCCATAAAAGTTTCTGGGGGTTTCAGAGCGAGTATATATTATTTTGTATTTTTTTTTTTTAGGATTATTTATAGTAATCTGAACGTCTTGTATTGTGTTTGAACGGGAGCTAGTAGTTACTGTTAGTGAGTTCATGATGTTTATGGTAAGTGTTGTATAATATAAAGCTATTCATATATATATATATATATATATATATATATATATATATATATATATATATATATATATATATTTTTTTTTTTTTTTTTTTTTCCTTGTGCCACTCCCTATTTGTATGGGGTGGTGTGAGAAGGATGCAGCATCCGATATCTGAGAAAGTTTGTGGGGATGATGTTGCTAGCCCCACGCCCTTTATCTTGACCCCAGCAAGCCCTGGTGCTAACTGACAGCTGAATGAATTCGTAGACTGATAGTCCAGAAACGACCTGCGGACCAAAGATGCTGCATTACTTTTGGCTGTTGATCAGTCTTGCCAAAGGTCCGAAAAGCAATAAGTGTTTATAAAAGTATGGTGCCTAGGCTACGTTGGAGTAAACCAGAGCCAGTTGTCCGTCAGAGCGAAATTGGGTGTAAGGTTTACTACAAAATTAAGTAAAGGAAACGCAAAGAAAATTAATAACTTTCAGAAAAACCCGTTGTTTTTATGCCCATATGTTTTTTCGACTCTTTTTGGGATCGCTAGAAGTGTTTGCTCATATTTCGTATCTCCATAATAGTTTCAGATGTGCGAAAATATGTGATTTCGTTTAAAAGGGTTTAATGATTCAGTGAAAGAATAAAAAGGCAAAAAGCTTTGTTTTGCCCTATATGAAACTCCGTATAGTTCATTGTAAGCTGCCCTAAAAAGTATTAAATATTCGTATCTGTAGTTCATATTGTGCTGTAGGTTAAATCAATAGATTTTGGTTGTGGTAATTTCAGATAGTAATACGAACAAATAAAAATTATAACAAATAAATTAGCGCTTACCCTACAACAGGAGTAAGTCCAATTATAAGCTTGTTATGTGAAACAAACAAACACCGGTAAATTTCCCCCATGACTTTTTTCTAAGCTTTTCAGGAGAATTAGATTTCAACAAAAGTCCGGCTAATTAGCATCAAATGGCAAAGATTTAGGGGAGGAAATTTTGTGAATAAAGTAAATTTTTAATTTTCCGTAAAAAGTAATAATCAGGAATATTCGTCGGTTTGAATAAGGTATACAATCAACTCAAAAAAGATGCATTTTTGGTCTGTAAATGAAAATCTGACTGATTGAATTGTCGAAAATAATTTATAACTAATGAACCTCTCTCTCTCTCTCTCTCTCATCTCCTTCATCTCTGAATGGACTATAAATGGAATCTCCCTTATGAGTTTCTCAGGGTCATATTTGCGACTTTCATTTTATCATAAAACTCTATTCTTTTATTATTGTTTTTTTGGTAACTTAATGTTTTTTTTTTCTTATTTGTAGTGTTCTCTTGTTACGCTCCCACTCATTCCCTTCTTTCATAAACATACATTTCTTTACGCACTCGAGACATGCTTGTCATATATTATCCAAGAGTTTCTCTTCCCTTCATCTGGAGAGCTAGTGTGAGTATCTAATATAAGTTGTTTGAATGGTGCATTTGGCAAGGAGGCAATGGAAATATCTCCGAGAGGGGACGACAATGATTTATTGTATTGTATTTGGAAGCTCCATTGCTGCAACAAGGGAAGAAAGGGAAAGAAGGCAATTTTACTAAGTAGAAGAAATTTAAGGGTATAATGAAGGGAATACATTCTACTGACGACACACTACTCAATGTGTGGTAATCGTCTTAGCACTTTTTCTTCATAATGAATGGACTATAAATGGAAGTGATGCGCTTTGTGTCAAATTGCACGGAGAAAAGACAATTTGAACAGTAGTCTCTCTTTTTATATATAATATATATATATATATATATATATATATATATATATATATATATATATATATATATATATATATATATATATATATATATATATATATATATATATATATATATATATATATATATATATATATATATATATATATATATATATATATATATATATATATATATATATATATATATATATATATATATTGTCACGTGTGTGATGTGAGGATAAAGAGATGGCTCTAAATATGACCTTTGATAACTACACCTGACTGAGGGTGGCTGCACTCCGGTGAACAGAAAAGTTATAAGTGAAAATAGTCTAAATTTACCAATACAGTAAGGATTGGAGGTAAACTTAGGGTGTCCACTAAGTAGTATAATTCACTAAAAGCAATCAGAAGATGAAATATGTACGGGAGCTAACAATGGAGCCCCGTGGCACTGTCAAGATTACGTTACTCAAATCACAAATGAGGCAGTTTGTTGCAGAGGAAGGCAAGCACCAAAATTAAAAAGTGAGGCAGTTTGTTGCAGAGGAAGGCAAACACCAAAATTAAAAAGTGGAGAAAAACGCAGTTAAAGTTTTGCAATATTCAACACATGATAACTCTTGAAAAAAAGAGTTAGAAAGCTGGGGTTGGCCTTAAAAATGAGCTCATCTCTTATACTTTATGTAAAAAAAAAATCAAAATTTTTTAATATATTCGCATTTTGAATATTGCCAAAAATAACTGTGTTTTTCTCGCTTTATTAAATGCACTTATTAGGTTAAAAACACTTTAATTGATGTTCATTTCCTAAAAAAGTGTTTTATACGGATTGTGTGTATCTAATATACAAAATTTTAAGCATTTTTGTGTGCGCGTGCATGTGCACAATATGCACAAAAAGATTCCTAATGTATTCTTTTTACAGCTTAAAATCACTTTGAATTTAGTTATATTCCTAAAATGTATCATTATGCATTCATTTCGAACGCTATTATGCAATTGTGTGCAATATGGGCTCGTTTGCGCACCCCTAAAATTGCCGCAATAAAAAATCTTGCTACCGAAAATTCGATGTAAAATAAAATTATTGTTTTAAAGTTTCAAGTTTTATTTTCCTACCTAGCATTATTATAAACATGTTAATACTATTTTGCACTCAATTACATGCAAAACAATAATAATACACGCGGCCACGAATGCACCCAAAGAGCCTGAGCTAAAGTTCAATGACCTTGGGAACCAATCAGCTGTTGTCTTCCTTCCGTACGCACACTAAGCTTCACTGACGAGAGGACATTAATGTGTGTTGGGTTTCATAAGGCCTATTATCTAACACAATCATGGAATAGTATTGTTTTTTCACTGCCTCCCTCTCTCCCCAAATAGCAGTTCCTGGTCCACCCACACTATTGCATCTTTTTCAAGTAACTTCGGCCGTTAGACCCCAAGATAAAAAATTAATCTCTATCCACTAACAAAGACATTGTTCAGCCAGCTACCCAAAAGGGGCCTGCAGCTATTCAAACTGCTGAATAGGACTGAAAAAACATAAAAAGTCTGATTCAGACATCTTGTGCATCATGAAACTGACGCTCTGCATCGCTTCCTAGCTCTAACTAACTATAGGCCTAACCATCTGTGGCATCATGTCGATTTCCTACTATGCTTGTTGAGCAATATTATTAGTTTTAAACAAACAACCAACAGCAGGTGAACACTCTCTAGTACTTTTATGTTTTAACAAACAACCAACAGCAGGTGAACATTCTCTGGTATTTTTTTACGTTTTAAACAAACAACCAACTGCAGGTGAATATTCTCTGGTATTTTGTAAGTTTTAAACAAACAACCAACAGCAGGTGAACATTCTCTGGTATATTTTACTTAAACAATGGTGATTAAATTTTTTGGTATTAATTTTTTTACTGGTTAAATAACAATACTGTTCAATGGTAACAAAGTTATTATTAATAAACACTGCATGATATTATTCTTTGCATAATAATAATTATTATTATTTTTAATGACTGATAATAATAGGGTAAGTAGGAGGCAAGCACAATAGTTTTTGATTGTTGGTTATCCATAATAATCACAAAATTACAGAGGAATTACCAAAAAACACGGAGAAGGTACTTTGCACAAGCAACCATGTTAAGATTAAAGGGACAGAATGCAGGAAGGCTCTGCATGGTACACTAGAGTGCCGCTGATTGGCCGAGAGAGCCGTGAAACATTAAGATGTGTTCCCATTGGCTACTCGCTTCCAGCCTGTGAACACTGAGCCAGGCGGTGTGGGTGGTGAATACCTCTCACTAACTTGTACTTTCAGACGCTTGCCGGCGTCATTCGCCAGATGCGAACAGATTACTTTACTCAAAGCAATTTTCGACCATTTTGCCTATGTCAGGGAGGGGTTTGTGATGCGTTTTCAGAAACTAGAAGGATTGGACAGTACAATGCTGTACAAAACTCAAAACTGAAAAAAGTGGTGAATGTGAATACCCACCTCTGCAACTAACCACCTCAAATACTAGAGAAAAGTGCCACAAACTGCAATCTTTGAACACTAGGCCTTTTGTAGGCTAACAAGTAATATGTATGAGGGAGGACCTGAAGAATGCACAGGAAGGGGTATGTTAAGCAAGAATATGGCACTACTGACAAGCCTGATATCTTGCCCGGGTATGGCACCTGGGTATGCAGGAGGGTGGCATCATTGATCTACAATTGATAACACACAACAGGTACTTGAAACCACGAATCTGCAAGGGCAGGAAATTTGAAAGCATACAAATGGACTCAAGTATAATGACAATGAATTTATATAAGCAAAATATCAAAGCACTGATCATTTAAAAATTACTGTTAAAACCCTAGTACGCAAATATGCACTAAATTATATCACTATTGATCACAATCAAAATCATAGCACTCTCTGAGGGAGAGTAAAAGGGTATGGTTATAGGAATTAGGAGAACAGGTACAAAACAGGTAGGATAAAATTAGGCAAGGCCGACAAACAACTTCCGATCACATTACCTTAGTCCATTGACAAGATGTGAGGTTTCGTAGAGCCAGGTATCTGCAGTAGGACGCCAGCGGAGGCATTGTCACTCAAGGTTCCCCACCATAGAGGAAGTAAGTCAAAGTATAGGGGTGCTTGTGGGCTAGTAAGACATCAGAGCACAGAGGGTAGCAGCTGGGTACGACAATCTTCAGTGTAGCAGTATAAGCATAGTCTATTGATGACTTCTGGACAGAGGGACATTGTCAGGCAAATCAGCAGAGTGACATCGTGGGGAAGGCTAGCAGAGGGTCTACTAGCAGAGGGGCATCCAGCAGAGTGAAGTTGGGAGAGTAGACTAGCAGAGGGATGTTCTAGTAGTGTGACAGCATAAGGATAACTAGCAGAGGGTGTCCTAGCAGAGTGGCACCTTCTAGGTAACTAGCAAAGAATGGTCCATCAGAGCCAGTATACATACTACCCCCGGCGCCAACTGTGGCCATGTTTTGACACTTCTGGCAGCCTGTTTTTAATGGGGTCCTCTATTGTCCTCTTTGGAGGGCATGTCATTAATCTGGCCAGGTACCTAGAAAGGTCGTTGAATGGTGGCCAGATAAAGGTTCAAGAGGAAGAGGTGGCAATGGGGTGACAATTGGATGGGAGTGTCGAGGGTTAGTAGGTGGAGATGCAGATGTGGGTCAGGTGAAGACATTGACCCTAGATAACAGTGCAGGTAGTCGGAAAGGAGGGGAAACTCAGAAAAATGCGAAGGGACACAATTGGTTGGGGGATAGAGAACATTGGTAACAATGGAAGGAACTCTCAAAGGGGGCTTGCTACTTGCAATCAGTTGCTAAAATCGTAACCTCAGGGGTGGATTACTTGGGTCAGGTTAGATCAGTAATGACTCGCGGTACAGTCCTGCACTTAGTTTGTAATTAGACACTTGCATTGGCTTAACTCGGCCTGGGAAGGCATGAGAACTCTTTTGTGAAAACTTCAAGACAACTTAGTACTTCTTTTGAAATGTTTGTTACTGTATATTGGGAATGAATATTTTATCTTAACTTATATTCACAAAAATCAAAAGGGAAAAATCATTACAAACGATGCAAAGCATTTGTGATCTTCCCAACCAATGAAGACGTTACATGCTGCTTTACGGCGTGAACGTCTAGAAAAGATTTTTACTGATTGATTAAAGCAACTCTCTCTCTCTCTCTCTCTCTCTCTCTCTCTCTCTCTCTCTCTCTCTCTCTCTCTCATCTAATATGTCTCAAAACATAGAATTATCATTTCTAGACTAAACAATAAGAGGCAATGTAAGGCAAAATGAACATTATAAATTCATGATATTTAAAAATTACAGATTTTAATTCATAGCATACAAGTTCATCGGTCTGATATATGGATCGCAGTTGACTGGATCAGAGAACCCTCGTCTGATGAGTAAAGGAGGCTCTTGTGTTAACCCATACACAATTTTCATGCCACTGTTAAGTTTGAAAGTAAAGGTAAGGGTAAGCAAAGGGGAACTGTATCTGACTTGGACAAATTATAAGACACAAAACTTTAAGGATGTAGGGAGTACCATAGTACTGTCTCTGGAATAAGGTGCTAAGTACCCAGGAAACGAAAGATTTGATACTAGACAGGAGTAGGCAAAGACCCAAACCTTAAGCTCTTGGATTTCCAGTTTTCTTTTTGCATGGCCAGTCTTTTACGTCATACTTCTGGCCATTCGGTGTGTCCAGTGGGTACCATGCTCACATGAAACTGACTCAGGAACTCATAGTTATGTCGGGTCAGATAGGGTAGGCCTTCTGACTGGATCCAGGTATCCATGTCTATTGAAGTAGTGGCTGGACCCAGGGTAGGGCTCATAAAGGGCACTGGCAGCTAGGTAGTAGTATACACAGGGTTCCCCAGGAAGCTTGTGTGGTATCCGGATGTCCCTGAGAATAAGCTTGGGTTATACTCTGCCCTCTGGTACTCTTTGGGCATTTGCAGTGCGTTACAATGGCACTGGGGTCCCACTGGGTAGGAGTTAACAGGGTAAGGGACCATAGGTCCGGCCATGGGGTCCTGTTCAGGGAAATAGCTGGGCGAGAACCAAGTGGTATTCCAGGGGCCATTTGGCTTGTCCAAAATGGCTCTTGGTAACTTTGCACAGGCGTAGAGACACAGGGGAGCTAAGCCCATGGAGGGGTGTTGCCTGGGAAGCTGACCATCTCTGTAGGGAATGGCAGATGAAGTTCTTTGTATGCAGAGATATATACTTGGGCTGGTGGCTCGTAAATGGCTGACCCCTCTGGAGTTTCGCAGAAGTTCAGGGTAGGTGCTTCTTGTAGTGTTAGGCATGGAGGCTTTGCAACATCCTGTGGTGTTGCAGGTGGATGGCAAACAAGAAATGGAGCATCTTCTGGCAGAGCTTGCACCATGGCCGTGCGGCATTCGGTGGCACTGCCAGTGGATTGTAGTCGAGCCCAGGCTCTTCCTCGGGGGTGGGGGAGATGGCATGAGAGCCCCAGCTAGGGCCAGCAGGTTGCGAATCTACAGGACTGCCTGGGTCATCCTGTGAACGAGTTAGCAGGCCCAACTCCTCAGAGCTTCAGATGGAGAATTCATCAGTAGTATCAGGGACACCAGGCCCCAAATCAGCTGAAGGATAGCTGGAGAGAGTATCTTCCTTGGAGCGGCAAGGCGACTGGGTTCAGTTTGCTGGCGGCTTGGGCGTCAATTCATGAGAGGCAGTCCCAGGGGGGTGGTCACTCCTGGAGAGTAAGTGGGGTAAGTTCTAGTCTGGTCTTGGTGCTGGATGGTGTCCATAAGGTCTGCCAGGCATTCCGCCAGTAGGGCTTGCTCGAGTTGGGCCGAGGATACAGATTGCTCTTCCTTGAAGTCGCATGGGAACAGATGCAGCTTAGGCCCCAGCTCTTCCTTGGGTGGCTCAGGAGTGACAGCAGTGGGTGCTCCCGGATTTACTTTTGTAGGCAGAGACGGTGTCCCACTAGGCGCCAGAGGTGCAGGTATTAGGGGTGCTCCCACCGGGTGTGGTGAGGGCCATGAGAGAGGGACGGCAGCCCATCTAATTTCTTCAAGGCCTCCGGTCAGGGAGAAGATGTCATCCTCAAGGGTAAGGTCACTGAAACCTATGATAGGGTCATTTACTGTGAGCCTGAATTTTGACAGGAGATCCTGGCCCGTCAATATGTCATAATCCTCCAGCAGGAAATTTATGATACCAACAATCAATGTCTTGACCTGGTGGCCTGTGTAAAACTGCAGCCGTACCGAAGGAAGCCAAGTTCTCTGTCCATCAGCACTAGTGTAAGTTACCATCTTAGCACCGTTTATGATGGCAGCCACCGGGATCTGGTCCTCTTGGATGAGGGTGGTCTTACTGGAAGGGTCTGCCAGGACGTAGACCAAGAATCAGTGTGAGATGTACCATGGGGGCAGGTGCCCATCTGGAACGAGTTTATCAAAAGTACTCCCGAGGTAAAGGGTGCATTGTTATTGGAATGCCAGGAGCACCTCTACAGCCATATATTCATCCACTGGTTTACCGCAGGGCCGAGTAGCTCTTCAAGGGTTCCAAGGTTTCTTTCTATCTGAGTGTAGAAGTATAGAGCCTCTCTGTAGGTAGTCATGATCACGATGTAACAGCTCCGAAATGTTGGATTCCCAAGAAAAGGAACTTAAACTGAGGCACTCACTGGCACTCACACACAGGTAGGAAGCTAGGCGGTAGCTTACTTCATGTAAGGTTGCTCGGTCGAGTGAGTGGGCACCCAAAAGGCACGTAACAGGTATGTCTTCAAGACACAAGTGTGTTATCTAACACGATAGCACTCCTAGTGCTTAAAGCAAAATAATCCTGCAGAACGCAAACACAAAACAATCACAAAACTTCAATCAGCACCACAAGGTGCACAGGGGTTCTCAAAAGAATGAGGAAGTGTCCCTAAAGGACAGTGGTGACACTTCTCCAAAGTGCTTACTATGGGGCACAATAAATGTATGTGGGCAGGTGTTTCAAAGTAACACAACAGTGTTCATGCAACACTTCAACATAGGTGGCACCCTGAAGTTGTGTACGGTGCTCTCGAAAGAACGCAAGTATGTTTCAAAGAACACAATGTGGCTCGCAAAAGTGCGTAAGGAGGTTCCTAAGAGTAACATAACACTGCTCCAAAGAACAATCAGCAAACTTCCTAAGAGTTCACAATAATAGTTATATCTTAACAAGAGACCCAACTCACTACAACAAGTTATCACAAAAATCAAGGGCGGAAGTTTCTTCAATACTCAACATGGACAACTTGTGTCCTGCTTCAACACAGTTATGCTGCCAAGCAAAACCAAAGCAAAATGCACACAATATAGCTATTCTTGTTGAATTTGTACACAGATCAAATACTTTGTTTGTGTAAAATAACAGTTTGTATATGCTTCAAGTGTGTGCACAACTCATATGGTATACACAAACACACTGTTCTCATGTAGGAGAGGGAGAATTTAGCTCATAAGGTCTTGCTTCATTCAGTAAGCGAGTTGATAGTCTAAAAAAAAAGATAAGAAATACCAAACAAATGAGTGTACTCACAGTTGGACTGTCTAGGGAGCTAAATGGTGAAAGGTAAACAAAACTTTCTCTTGAGCGAACTGTCAAACTTACTGTCTATTATGGAAATCTATCGGAAGTAGCTCAGGTAACCAGTAGGGGTCAATGAACTCTTGGCTAAAAGATTTGGGCCCTATTTCGAACACAAGACCTCAGACTTACTATGAATTATGCTAAACACAAGGTTGCCATATAAACATGGAAGTGAATTTGTATTTACATTGCTTAAATTTACATTACTGCAGTATATTACTCAAACAAATCTCCAAAGCATTACCGATATGATAGATGTGATGAAAATACATAACTTACGACTGGTTAAGAGAAATAAATAAACTTTTATTACGTGATCTGATTCTACTGGGTGGATAACTCAAGCAGCCGTGTACTAACAGCACTTGAATGACAGTCACAATGGGTTTCCAGAAAGAGGGTTTCTGCAGCATAAAGATTTATGAAATTCTTTCACTTGGGAATTGTCCACTTTCCTTGAGTGTTAAATCATTAACAAAGTTATCACTGCATTTGCTAAGCACTGAATCAGCAACTGATATCTATAATCTCACAAAACGCTGTACTCATTTGGTTAAGCTGTAAAGTCATCTGTAAAGTCATTTGTAAAGTCTCATCTCTAAAGTCATTTGTAAAGTCTCTGCTGAGCATGTTTTCTGTGGAGACGTCCCATTTTCTTTGCCTCTACAATTAGTCACACCTAACATGCCAGGTCACGTAAATTCAATCATTTAAACTATGTATATATTTGTTTACCTGTTATCAATTGTGTATTGTATGTTTCTTCTTTCACAGGCATCAAGATTGTATCCAATTTCACCTCTGTCTATTTTCACATTGTAAAGTGTATTCAATCGCTGTATTTATTGTTATTTATTACTGACAGCAGGTCACTGAGACTCCCATTGTATTCCGCGGCTCGACGCCAGTCTGCCGCTATATAAATCGCCTGGATCATGAATGAAATTAGCAGTTCTCCTTTACCTGCTCTTTTTTTGCACCTCTTAAAAAGCTACAGGCAAGCAATTAAATGGCAAATCGCGCTCAAGTCTACTACGATTCACAATAAATGCAGCCACATGAGAGGTGCAAATTTTTAAACACTCATAAATGAAAATGCTATAACACAAATACAAAAGCAAATACTACTTACTGTTGTGTGCTGTAGTCAACTGATACCAAATACAGGTTATGCAAACAAAATGTGCTGTTCGGTAAAGGGGAACTCTGATTTAGCCAGTCAAAACTGATTTGCTGGTTGACTGAGTTGAAAAGGGTTCTGGCCAGGTACTTAGAAAGGCCGTTGAATGGCTGCCAGATAAAGGTTCGAGAGGAAGAGGTGGCATTGGGATGACAATCAGATGGGAGAGTCAAGGGTTGGTAGGCGGAGATGCAGGTATGGGTCAGGTCAAGACATTGACCCTTGATGGCAGCACAGTAAGTTGGAAAGTAGGAGAGACTCAGAAAAATACATAGGGACACGATTGGTTGGGAAATTGAAAGCAATAGTAACAATGGAGGGAACTCTCAAAGGTGGCATGCTACTTGCAAGTGGCTGCTAAAATTGTCACCTTAGGGGCAGATTACAAGGGTCAGATCAGATCAGTAATGACTCTTGGTATGATCCTGCATATAGTTTCTCATTAGAGACCTACATTGGCTTGACCCAGCCTAGGAAGGCATATGAATGCTTATGTGAAGACTTCAAAACAACTTTGTACTTCTTTTGAAATGTATATTATTGTATACTGGGGAATGAATATTTTATCTAAAATTATATTCTCAAAATTAGGAGGGAAAAATCATTACAAATAAAGCAAGGCATTTGTGATATATATATATATATATATATATATATATATATTATATATATATATATATATATATATATATATATATATATATATATATATATATATATATATATATATATATATATATATATATATATATATATATATATATATATATATATATATATATATATATATATATATATATATATATATATATATATATATATATATATATATATATATATATATATATATATATATATATATATATATATATATATATATATATATATATATATATATATATATATATATATATAATAGATATATATATATATATATATATATATATATATATATATAACTAATATATATATATATATATAATATATATATATATATATATATATATATATATATATATATATATATATATATATATATATATATATATATATTATATATATATATATATATATATATGTATATATATGTATATATATATATATATATATATATATATATATATATATATATATATATATATATATATATATATATATATATATATATATATA